>NW_020799112.1:19421528-19466359 GCF_003259725.1 Athene cunicularia
AAAAAAAAAAAAAAAAAAAGTATCCACATCATGCCTGTCAACGAGGAAAGCTACTTTGAGCTGATCAGTAAAAGTGTCAGTGCTCACAGGGAGGTGTTACTACCATGTACTAGGCTGCTCTAGGTAAAATTGCAGAAGAAATTGCCCAAGATTAAGTAAAGTACTATCAACTTTCTTCCCTCATTAAAAAAAAAAAGGGGGGGGGGTATCATTGGGCATTGGAACAGATAGGCTGTTCCTGAAATGGGTCTTTCTGAAAACACTTCTGAGGAACTAAGTTGCTATTGGGTAATTTTTTTTCTGCCTTCTCTGAGGAAATAACAAAGCTGAGGTGGTTTTTATTGTTCTTTAACTCACTTCAGCTTTACAGGTGAAGTTTGAGAAAGAATCTAGGAGAAGCCTGTTTCTAAATGACTGTTTCCTAGCTAAATCCCAACCCACAGAGCTGCTGAGCATTAGGCACACATGAGATTTGAAGCAAGGCTCTTCCTCTGTCTCCTAGGCTTAAAAGAATTCCATGATGTTCTCTTATTCTCTAAGTATGTACATTAGGGTTGTTTTTCTTTGAGCTGCTGGCCACTAAAAATGGAAAAATATAGTTCTGGAAAAGCACTGCTGACAGCAGTGCAGCTTTTTTATGTAGCATTGTCAATCCACATCAGCTCTGACAGTGCCAGGTGTCTGCTAAGCAGGTCTTGCTAGGTGTGTGAAGCCAAGGAGCCTTTTTTAATGGGCAGAAACTTCTATTACAGAGCTAGCATGTGTCAACCCAGATTGTAGGTATTTTCTTACATTGGTTCTACATGTCAAATTCTGTATGGAAATGCTAGTCTAAGAGGAGTAAAAAAAAGGAGGTACTGATCTGTGACTTACTGTATAACACCCACATAGTTTTCAACTTGCGTGGCAGCAGCATTTCTCCAGTCCTTCTTAAATCCAATCACCAAGGTATTTGGTTTCATTCTTCCCAAGCCTGAAGCCTAACAATATTAAAACACTGCTTGAGAAGGTACGCACACATGCTTTTACAGTAAATGAAAAGTAATGGCAAAAGATAACTGAAGTAATGTTCTGGAGACACTTACAACTAGATTGCATTTCATGAATGTCCTTCATGCTCATACCCATGCAGAAAGCAGAAAGATTAGCCCTAAATCATTCCAACTATAAAGGATTTTAGATGACAGAAATGTAGGTTTGCTAAATTAGCATTCATTTGCATTTCTTCTGACATGCTCTCATTAAAATGGTTCAATAACTTGGAATCAAGAGAGAGTTCAAGCACTGTTTGTATGCTCACTCTAACATAATAGCAAAAAGCTTTTATCAGATTTGGAGTACCCAATAGGTTAACTGGGTCTGAAGTCTCTTAAAACACCTCAGATATTCAGAGAAGACATATTTTCTTAAGAACAGGGTTTTATTTTGCCCTAAACTTAGAAACTGTTGCTGTTCTGTTTGCTGTATTCTTTCCAAAAGATTATCCAAAATTATGCTTTATAGATAAAATTACAGTTTATAAACAGGAAGAACAAATGGTTTGTCAAAATACTAGGTTGCCACCAAAACTGGGCCTGGTTGCTATAACCTGAACAAGTAAGTGTTGTCAGATTCAGCTAACCTAATTTTTATAAAAATCTAGATACTCAGTGTATTGGGAACCTTCAAGAGGAGGCCCACAAATACACCAGCTTGCTGAGCTGTTACACTTGCCAATTTTTACAACTAGCAAAAAGAAAATAGATAAAAACTGTTGGAACCTCGGTGGGGTTTTTTGAGTAGCAGTGATAACATCTGCACTATTTACACTGAAATGAATAATTGGTTGGCAAAGCAATGAAGATGTCTTTAGGTTACAATAATGATGATATGGTTATCCTTCTGTTTGCTGGAAGGGAATTATTTGTGGTCCAGTAGTTGACATTGGCAGTAGTGTCTAAGTACTAATGGAAAGGAAGAGATCAGCAGACTCTAACAGTTCTCAAACATCAGAAGGATCTCCTACTGAGACGATGCATAAACCCAAGATGAAGTGTCCTTGTGAGGCTTTGATAGAACAAAGGGATCTTTATTAGTAATATTTCATCTTGCTCAATTCTGCTGTCCATTCAGCAAGTGTACAAAGAGCCCTGGTAGGCTATCAGTGGGTGATTGTTACCCAGAATATTTTAGTTGATTCCCTACTGTCTCAGTTTGCACTGATGTCTTTTCAGCGGTGTATTTTGTGCAAAGGATGGGAATTTTCTCTATGTTTTGCCTCGGTACCTGTATGTTTAAATATTCATATATGTGAGAGAGAGAGGGAGATGGGAAATATGAAAGCAGTGCCTCGGTGCCTTCATTAAGGCCATTTTAAATGGACTGTTGGAAATGATCTGCTGTATTAGAGTAATAGCAAAATATTGCAGACTCTTTTACTTAGATGTCCTCCTCTCTGCAGAAAACGTATATTACACATTTTTAGTTTTCAATGGATGCAAAGATATTCTTATATATTGAATATGCTGCATAATACCAAACAATAGAACTGATTTGAAGTGTATCAAGTGTTGGCTGCATAGACATTCATACGTTGCCCTGTAGATGCCTCTCTTTTTTTATAATATTGTCTTGTTCATTTAGGAGAGAATCAGTCTGCCTTGTCTCATAATTCCATAGCCCAGAACTAGATCTCTTTATGAAATAACCTGTAATATAATATACACATAGCCCCAGAATGCCCTTTCTGTTTATAACATTATTCATATAAACATAGGACTTCTTAACAAGTAAACAGTAATGCTTTACATAAAGGGATGCTTTGATCTAACACTCTTCTATGTGTTGTGTAAACAAAAAGCTTACTTGAAGTAGACTTTTGACTCCATCTCTGAAGCTGTCAGCTGCCACTGCTGCATAAAAGGCTTTTCTTTTGTTCTTTGTGAGCCAGGCCTGCTTTTTTGCCATGCCACTGTTCATCTCCTTAACACACAGCTTGCGTGGTCCCTGCATGATACAATAAAATACTATTAAGAAGGCTTTGTATTATACATCACACAGTGATTTTGAAGGAGTTACCTAGTCTGCTGTGGGAGCGAATAAAGAGTCAGAAAAATACATTTCCAAAAAGGTTCCACAGAGATTCAGCCCTTTGAAAAGAACTGTGCTGCTAACATAATTCACATTCTGTTCGAGAGGGCTGAGGCTGTTAATGCTACTTAAATATAGTGATTCTGACAGAAAGAAGGACTACTATGGATTGTAACATCTTAGAAAAATATCTAAGGTATGATGAAGCATCTCAGAGTGAATAAAGTCCATCTCTGACTTGACTATGTAAACAGGTCTCAGCAAATCTAAATATAAATGCTTAAGCTCTAAGAGTAAGAAAAGGGTTGTTGTCATGCAATTAAAGATGCAAATCCTTTGTCACCAGTTCATCCAGTGGTCATTTGGTAATTTAATGAAACAAAATCCATGTGCATATCCAAGTCACAGACATGATACACTGACTTGACAGCAGAGAATGGGCTGGCAGTGGGTCCCCAAAAGATTAGGCCCAGGGAAGTCTGCAAGCACGGCCTTTATAAAGGTTGAGAGAAGCTTGGGAAGCGTGTATCTGGAATTTAGTTGATCTAAAAAAATCTGTGCTCTTAAGTTTCAGTTTAAGGTTTGCTGGGCTTTGTTTATTCCCGTTCATGTTGTCTTTAGGAAGCAGAATCAGTAGTCCAGATCTGCAGTGAAGATGAAACTCTGAGAGGGACACTCAAGAGTCTTAAATACCAGTTTCAGTGTTACTGGGCTGGGCAGGCAGTCTTCACTTTCCAAGGGAGAATAGAAGAGCAGAACTGTAAACTATGGGAGTGTGTCTGCCACCATCAGAGACAGAAGCAGTAGTTAGATGTGCCAAAAGGATAGAGCTGGCTTGGAAGCACTTGGAATCCAGTGAGTATTTCTGTTTGCCTAACTTGAGAAGTGGTACCAGTTTGGTTTGTTATAAACTGATAGTTTTGAACTTCAGTTTGCTGCAGAAGTCATTCCTTTGTGCTTTTTGAAATTTCTAATATTTTTGAGAATGCTGGCAAGTTGCAATTTGGGTTCCAACGGAACAGGTAACTAGAGAAATTGGTAAAAGTTTCCTGTAATATAAAACTAGGAAGGCTTGGTAAACTCATGCTCAGGAGATTGTATTTCATAAGTCATATTTAAACCCTTTGCCTTTAAAGTTAGTTAGTATATGGTAGTTTCTTCTGCTAAGCTGGGAAACTGGTTAAAATAGAGCTGAGGGAGATGTATATTCTTTTTTTTTTTTTTCACCATAGCAAACACTGTAAGCTCAAAATTTATTTCCCATTTAAGAACAGTGTTAAATTTAAACTGAAAGAAATTCTCTCCAAAATGAAATGTATGGGAAGGATGACTTAATGAAAAATCAATTTCTAAAAGGTAATTTTGAATGTAAACCCACAATGTCCTTATAAAACTTTTCAGTCTCACTGAAACTTTTTTTTTTTTTTTGCCTTCCTGGAAGAAAATGGGCTGTACTGTACATTTATATAGCTGTAGAAATAACTGCAGTAGATTTACTTTCAGTGAATTGGCATTGACTGCTAGAAAAGGAGGCAAAATAAACTTTCCAGCTCGTTCCATCTAAAAAGCATAAAGCAGCATTGAGAAAGAAACTGTGTGAAATTACCTGGAAGATTTCATGTTCTTATCTGTGTATTTTTCATTAGTATTATATGTATAAATAAAGTAGGCTGGGTCGATGCTTGCTCAGGTGTGTCCCTCATGAATGTTTCTGAAGTCCTTATGGCTATGTGGGAAGTACAAGGGGAAGGATGGGAGAGTCCATGTGATCTTCCTTTAATGAGATCATGCTACATTCTTGAGTGGTAGTAAATTTACTGGAGTTTGTTTGGATTTAATGGGTTTAACTTAAGAAGAATTTGATCCTGGCTGTTGGAAGAGTAGTGTGAAGAACTGGGAATAAATTGAACAATAAGGTTGAAGTTCCCTTGTGGATAAGGGGAGGAGAAAAAAGTCTTATCCTTCATTTCAGTCTCTCAAAGGAGAGTACCTGAAGATAGTTTTTACGGCTGGCTTGAACCGAGCAGAAACATACTGGCTTCTGCTGGCCAAGGGGAGAGTCCCACCCTTCTACCAGATAATAGCCTATCTGTGTCCTTCCCTACTCCTCCATTGTATCAGTGTTAATGTTTGTGCAGTTGTACAAGGAGTCCAGTGAATCTGCAGACTGAAGACTAACCTTGCAAAAATATTTTATATGAAGGCAGGGAATAAAAGCAGAATAGCCCTTTTTACTAGAAACTCAGACTGTTCAAGCCAACGTACAGCCACAACCTCAGAGACAAATAACTTTAAAATCATCTTTATGCTCGGTCACCATATTTATTTTACCTATCTCTGAACTATTTCTTGCTGCACTTTGGGAAAAAGGAATGGAAGATGTTCTATCTGGCATGGTGTCTCAAAACTTTATGCATAGCTAGCAGCATGAAAGCTTTTAAGGCAAAATATCCTGGGTGTTACATTTATGGCTAAATAATCTTGCAGTATTTGTTATGATATATATTGTAGGCTGCTCTTTGACATGGTCCCTAGGAATTTTATCATCCACTTTTTACTGCCATTTTGCAGATCACAAAGGTTCATTGTGTCACACTTTTATTACCAACCAAATTAGATTTAGCTTAAGTGCTGAAGAAATAATAATATTTAAAAAAAAAAAAAAAAAAAGTGAAAATGCTTACACTAGCAAAATAGACTTAGATTTTTGTGTAGACAGGAATGAAATCTCAGTTCTCCATAGAAAATATATATTAGAGAAACGTGTCTAAGAATTCAGAAAACTTCCTGAAACTCGACTTGAGGAAGATGCATAGTCTCAGGATCTTGTTGGGATTGATTCTATGCTTACTAAATGCAGTGGGAAAGCTAACAGTAATTGCAGTAAAGAAGACTTAGGGCCATTCACTCTTTATAGTTTCCTTTGGTTTGAGAAGAATCCCACGCAGATCTGCACTCCCTTTCTGCGGTGTGGCAGTATCAAATGGTTTATTCCTACACTCCTGTAAAGGAATACATTATCTTGCCTGGACGGACTCTGTTAGCTAGATTCTGTAGCCCCATTTGGTGTCGTGAGCAGGGTTGTTTTCCTCTCAGAATTAAAAGGTCATTGTAATATATAAAATACATTTTCTCCTCTACACTACAAACCCATCTATTTTTGTTCTGTCCTAATGAGAGACTAGATCTTTATCCTTTAAGATACATCATTTTCTGTGTATTTATAACTAGAAATATACTCTTTAGATCTCAGAAGAGCATGTTTATCCTCAGAATTAGCATTGTTACAGTTTTGGAGAAACCACTGCAAAAAGAGCTGAATTACTTGCCAAACCCCAACACTGCAAATCAGTGACAAAGCCTGAATAATTTGACTCTTGCAGTATAATCTTCCAGTTTTCTTGTTTGTTTGCTTGGGTTTTTTTTGGTTTGGGTTTTTTTTTTAAGCCTTGCTGTGTCTGTTTAAAAAAAATAATAAAATCTTTCCTTGTAATAGTTTCTTTTTTTCAAACCAATTTTTGGTCCGTCTACTATGAACTCTGAAATGCATCTCAATGAAGCATTTGTCAGCAGGCTCTGTATCAGCCGATAGCTTTCTCGTCAAGACTTATGACAAAATTCATTCTCAGTGCGAATCTCTTTCATGGTCTGCGCAGACACCCGTCAGCACCAATGGGAACGCTGTGTGCCGGCTGAGAGTGGAATGTGTAATGGAGATTTTCAGCACCCTCTGGTGTGCTGAATTTTCAGATTTCTATGAGCTGACCTTACCGTGTATACTTCACAGCAGATGCACAGCCCGTTGTTCTTTGTAAAAGTATGTGTGATGTCTAGCAGAGCCGGCCTGATCATAGGAGCTCCTGTTAACGCTATGCACTGGGGTCTGTTAGGAGGAAAAAAGAGGTTGTATTTAATTGGGTGATGTATTATCCAGAATAAGCCATTCTACCATTCACTGGAAATCTTACCTGAAGTTTTTCACGTGGTCTTCCACTGTAGTTAATGCCAGAGCACTGTCTAAGGCATTAATATAGTATAGGGCCTGTGTAGAAGAGCCCCAGTTTACTTCTGCATATAATAAAAATAAATAATACATATTAAACCATAGGCTTTTTGCTGTGTTCTGTTGCAAAAGTCAGCAATCATGTTATCTACAAGTTCATGCTTCATAGATATAGAGCTATCATTCTTTGTGCTTCATAAGAATAGGTTTTGCTTGTGTGATGCAAAATCAAACATGTAAATAATTTGTCTCGTTCTTTATGTAAAAACAGTAGGGAATGTTTTTCCTCTGCTTAAAAACTGTTTTCTTCTCTGTTCTGTTGACTTTGTATCCTCCCCCCATGTATAAAATGGACAGCCTTGAGTTACGTAGTTGGTGTGGAATTTCAGGAAATTAAAATTAAACTATTAGGAAGGAACATTGCAAGATCCAGTTAGCTGTGTTCTACTATATAGGTCAAAAATTGTTTTCCAAACCCAATTTTGGCATATACATATTTTCTTGTTATTGTGCAGCTGTTTGGTGGATGGAGACAGATAAGAAACAGCTTCCACACTTTGAGATCTACATGAGTGCAGGTCAAGTCCTGTTACACCAAGATACAAAGCTAATAATTAGTGCAGCTAAGTGGAGTTTTGTGTAGAGGTCTTTATTTCTAAGGAATATTAGTCTTTTCTGAACCCTTCAGTTGCTGTTAAATAAGTGCTGAATAAAAGTCACTCTCTTAGAGAGCAGGAGATAAATAGCTTTTGTACAGTGTCTTCAGTGAATTTAACCAAGCTTTAAGCTGCTACTTTGCAGCAAAGATACTGGCAATATACTAGGAAAGGGTAGAAATCTTCAAATCCTTTTGACAGCTGTCTTGTGACAAGTGCATTCTCCTACACAGGAAGAGAACCACAGACCATCTCAGGTGGGTATGAGAGCACAAATAGGGAGGACACACAACAGTGCAGCAATATATACATAAACAGGCTCAGACCAGGTGTTGATATCCCAAGCTAGCTGCAAGGAAAGCACATCTTGTGCTGGGAAACTCGCCTCTTATTTGGTGCGTTGGTTGTTTGTTGTTGTTTGGTTTTGGTTTGGTGTTTGTTTTTTTTTTTCTCTACTGCAGAAATAATTCTTTCAGTTAGCACTGAAATCTGGGCCTGGGTTAGTTGTGTCCTGGATATGAATAACCAGCCTGTTTAGTCTCGTACTGGTGCTGTATTGTATTAGTGCACAGATTTCTGAGGACAGCTCCTGTGATTTGTTAAACTACTAAGCAGTTTTTTCCAGCAGTAGAGTGTGCCCATCTTTCTTGATTTACTGAGGAATTGTAGGGAGGTGCTGGTGGACAATCAGTTCATGAGTAATTCAGCTTGCATTTTTGTTGTATAATGGGCAGCAGGGTTACATTTTGAGTGAGAACCTCAGATGAGTCAGCTAAGAGCACAGCAAAATTCCAGTAAGGTTTCTGTGTGTGAATGGAAAAAAATGATGAGTGATCCTCAAGTAAAAGCCCAAATGTAGTAGAGATGTGGTAGAAATTAACTGGTGTGCTGGAATGGTTACACAAAACCCTGAACCATATTTGTTAAACAGGCAAAAGTTCACTAGGCTATCCTCTTAATCTGTATTATATAAAGTGGAATTTAATAGGATGATCTAGACTTCATTCTAAAGAAAGATATTGGGGAAAAATTAATGTCTAATTCTGTAAGGAGAATTAATTCATGTAAAATCCAGTCTGGCTGCATAACATATACACAAAATAATAATGTTTTCTGGTCTTACCTGGTTTCTTATATGTTACATAAATATACAGAAAGAGCTCAATGGCATAAGTGATGAGAGCTGCCCACCAGTTGATGACGAACATGACACCACAGCACAACAGGGCTCCAAAAAGTGACACCCACATGTTATAATATCTGAATGCAGGTCTCCAACCTGTTTAAAGAGAAATTGAGGAAATTGGAAGAGCATAAAATACATTGATCAAATGGTGATCCACTGATTTTGTGCACACAAACGTGTGTGCAATTTGTTTCAGGCTCTGTCAGAAGGGGTGGGAGTGATATGTGATGTGGGGCATCATGAGTACCAACAGATACTTTCAGGTGTTGGCTGATGTAGATTTCTATGTATATAGGGTACTGGGTCTTACAAATCTTTTACTACAAACCCTTTCCTACTGTTTTGTCCAGCCTGTCTTTGAGTAGCCATTCTTTTTATATGTATTTTTGCTGAATTAAAGCTCGCTAGGTCAGATCTGAAAATAGATTTTCCTGTAACTCCAGGTAATTGACTACCATGTCCTTGTGATGCATGTACATAGAACTTATTAATGGTAGCTAAAGACTTGCTGAGAAGAGAATTTATCCAATACTGTAAGTGCACCTGTCTTAAACTTGGAAATAGCCTGGCCTCACTGCAGAAAAATAAAATCATTTGCAATTGACTTTAAAAAGATACTCTTCCTGCTGCTCTTCAGCTGCAGTACTGAATTCATCCCCTGCTAGCAATTAAAATGATGAGGCAAACAGTGAGCTTCCATGGTTTGCAGGTCTCTGCCAGGTGTTCTACAGAGCACACTCTTTGGAGGGGAAAATAACACGGAAGATACAAAAGGCTGAGCAACCCTATCTTGGATCATCTTTGTAATGAAGGAATGGGAAGGTCCTGCTGTGAAGAAATTTTCTGTCCTGCAGCCTTGCAATTATTATAATCTATCACTGTGAATTGTCAGAAATTAACTGGAGGAAACTAGAAAAGAAAAATGGCTGCAGTTTTGTCTGAAATGTTAAGTAGTGGCAAAGTAGAGTCAGATGCACGCACATGAAGTCTACAGAGGTAATTTTTACTCAGCTCCAAGGGTGTGTAGAGCAGATCTGCATTTGTTCAGCTGTGCAGGTAATTAGCAGAAGTGCTCATCGTTTCTGCCCTCTGAACAAATGGCACCGTGCAGATCTATATGAAGGAAGTTGATGTAGGCATTTATGTCACTAATGCAGTTTCTTCACACTGGAAATCAAAAAATTTATTCCTTGCTCCTTGAATTGAATAATTGATTCACAGCGGCAGGAAATTGTCTTTCCTGTATGCCAGAAACAGTGTTGCTCAGCTGATCGACTTTAGTCCTTAAGGTGTCACCCCTTCAGTCATGAAGATGATGAGATTTATTCTGCTGTGGCGATGCACAAGCCTGAAAGCCAGTATGTTCCTCTGCTGTACAATTGTAGAGAGGGGCTCGCAAGTTACCCCTGGACAGGAGCTCACTGTGCTTCACCTTCCAGTTCTGCCACTATCTGCCACTGCAGAGCTGGGCTGATGCTGTTTGGTGGACCTGTTCTTGTTCTACATGTTCCCTTCCAGACAGTATCACTTCTAGTGCAATTACTGTTCTTACGAACTTTCCTGTAAATGTCACTAGATTTGGAGGAGAAGGACATAGTGGCTCCCCACTATACCTTGCTTATTTTATGTGGCTAGAGTTGGCATAGGTTCTTATCCACCCATGTTGTGTGATAATGAGGGGGAAAAGAACACCCTGAGGAGGAGCTTTTCTGCTCCAGTGAGATCCACCAGAGTCTTTTTCATCCGGTACAACTGCAGGAAATGTAAGGACTAGAGCTGTTATTTTTTCCTTTTGGAAATAAATAAAATGTCATCATATTCAATGAGAGCACTAAACCCTCAGATCACAAAGCTTAGGTATTTTACAGGTACTGCAGTCTCTGTAGTTTTCCAGGTCTCTGACATAGAGTCAAAAACTTGCAGAGATCAGACTATTCAGCCCACATTTAAATCACTGGTGAATGCGGACTCACCTGGAGATTTTGCGTATGAGGCATGAAAGCAGGAGAAATTAATCAAAGCATATGAAGCCAGGAAGAAATTGGAGATGATGGGAGCGATGGTATTCAGTTCAGCTGCAAGACACACACACAAAAAAGTCAGACGCACGCATCAGTTTCCTAGATTGTTGGATAGCTTTTTCCTGATGACGCATTAAATCTGGACACTGCCTGAATTTGTCATCTAGGGAGAGCTTGGGTATTTTCCTGTGGTACTAATTTAAGGCCACCTTGATTTACCTTCATTCACATTAAGTAGTGGCTGCTGCTGCTTCTATTAATAACATTATGTGCTATGCAAGGTTACGCTTGATACTCTGATTCCACAGACTGGCTCTTGATGTAGATCTGGTGTAAATTTCAGAATTTTAAATACATAATTGAGAGGACAGATGCATTTCACAAAAGACTTAAAATTGTTTTGCTTTTTAAATGGCAGTCTGAATTCTCTCTACTAAACTTCCTATTTACTTAGTATCACATAGTTTGAATTTCAAATCTTGGAAAAACTAAATATGGTAGCTTAAATATGGTAGCCGGGATTTTCTATCACCAGTGCTGGCAAACTAGGATTTGCTTTGGACCTGACCTTGGGGAAGGCTTCTCAATTATCTCAGAATTACCTCAGAGCTATGTGCAATATAAACTGGAAAACCATTTTCAAAGTTGGTGACTTTGCTTTATTTGATATAGTTCTAAGCTCTGCCCTTTTCCAGCAGAGTGAACAGGAATTGCACCCACTCCACATCTTTGAAAATGAGGCTGTGGTGGCATTGAGATGTTACTAGAGTCCCTGCTGGTTTCTTTTTGCCTTCTTTAATAATGGAGTTGCTACCAGGGTTTTAAGTGTGCTTGGGTTTATGCCAGACCTTACCTGACTGGAAATTTTTCTAACCATAGCTAATCATTGTGTTAAAATACCAGTTTATATAATTTCAGAACATGAGATTATCGCAGTTGTGTAATGATATACAAACCAATCAAAATGAATGCCATAGCAATCACGAAAGTGAGAACATATCCCCTGATGGGCTCATTGTTTTTTCCATATCCTTTGGCAAAGAAGTGGAGCCCTTTGTAGACGTTGTCCTTGCAAAGAGCCTGGTAGACAAATCAGAATTTAATTCTGTTAAGCAGTGCTGTCTTGCATCAGAATTTCACTGTCTGTGAATGACAGCTTGCTAGGCTTTTGCTAAACAAAAATTGTATCTATCTTAGTACTTCAAGTACAGCTACATAAGGTGCTAAGCCAATATCCTACTATATTATTATATAGCAGTAAAACAGAATCACAGGCACTTAATACTGAAGATTAACTTAATAGCCAAATAGAGTCTGAACTGGAGGAAACTGAAGCACAAATCAGTGGATTGGTGTAAATCGCACAGGTTATCTTTCTGTCTCATGCCCTCTGTTCCCATTCTGTTCATACTGCTGCTGCCCGGATTGCTTCTGGACAGCCCGTTTGAGCACACCTGCCAGAACCTGAATGGTGTGGTCCTGAGAGCTCCTGCCTATTCCTGGCACTCCTGTGCTTACAGGATGGCTTTCTGTAAGATAGAAGTGGTCCTGAAAAGGAGCCTTGAAGCTATCTATAGCAAGCACACATGTATCCCCCGCTCCTGCAGCAAAACTGAACTCTGACCAAAGGAACATTATCACCCTTGTATGAGGGTGAAGGACCTGCCTATTTCTGTTGAAAAGCATTCTACATACTGTTTTCCCTACCTCTTCCTCCCACATCTGTCAGTGTTGCTTAAATATATATCACATTCGGCACGTAGAGTTCAACTAAATTTTATGTCTCTGAAGGAAAACAGTTTCATTTTACCTGGAAAACTTTGGGTGCGCTGACAAGAGATGCTAGAGCTGATGACAGAGTAGCAGAAAATATGCCAGCTGTGATGAGAGGACCAAAGCCAGACACCATGCTCATCACCTTTAGGAAAAAAAAAAAAAGAAGTAAAAAAGACTAGTCAGGCTTGCATTTTGGATATACTTTTTCATCATGGACCCATTTAAGTACTCTGGTTTTACATGTCTTTGCTTTTCACGGTTGTAAATTCAATACACTACACACCAACTGTGAAGTAGGGAAATACTATTATTCCTGTTTTAGTAAAAAAGCAACAAGTACTCGGTGAGATTTTCTCACCTCCTTTACTAACTGATTGCTATAAGTAACAGCCTCTACTTGATGGGTAAATAGTCAGCTTGTAACAAGAATGAAAAATGGAAATGGCAGGAAAAAGCACCAAACTACAAAATGTGGTTGGAGACACTTTCTTTGGTTGGTTGGTTTGTTTGTTTTTCTTTTTCTTTTTTTCTTTTATTGTTTGATACAGCTAAAAAAAAAAAAAGAGATAAAATGCCTGATTGTGCTTTCATAACAGCAGTGCTGTGAACGGTAATGATGGTCACTGTCAAGCCTCCCTCAGCCCTCCCAGAGAGGCTGCACCAGCCTCTGTGACCACTGAAGCAGAAGCATTGTTGAGAAGCACCAGACAAGGAAGCTAAAAAGTGAAGAAGTGAACAAATGTGGTGGCCAGATGCTTTTTGGTGTGTAGGAAGTAGTCCAGGAAAGAAACCAGTTAATCCTGGAGATTTGTCAGATGAAGACATACTTTTTTCTGACTTCAGCCTGGCAAAGATAAATGCCAGAAGTGAAACTGTCTATGGCTGTAGGGAGGTCACTGGTTTGAAGGGTTGTCCTGAGTCTGGGCAGTTGAACTGAGGTGGGAGTGAGGATGGCAAATGATCAGGAAGGGAAGAAGCAGTCTGTGCCAGGGACAGCATATCCCTTTTAAGGTGGTTACCCAGCCCTGTCATTTAGCAGAGCCAGCTGGGAAAAAAGCAAGTGACTTTAAAAGCTACAAATGGCTAGTTGAAAAGCAAGTGCAGGTGGGTGGTGAGCTCCTCTCACAGGCTGTGAAGCACAGGGGCTGAACAGACATCTGGGAGCTCTGGCTGTCAGGCTGCAGAACTGCTTTTTGATGCCTTGCCTCAGCTTTATTTTGAAGAATAAAAATGGCAGTGTGTCTCTGGCCCAGGAGAAAGACTCCATTACTTCTCACTTGATTTTTCACTAGACTATTTTTTTTTTTTTTTTTTTTTTAAGAAGTCAGAACTCTTTTTTTTTGCACTGTGGCACAAACCTTTAACAGTGACCACAGCACCCCTGAGGTAGAATCACATCCGTGTGTAAAGAGCAGTGAGATGAGTTGCTCATCTAACAGGACTTCCTGAGGTCTCTGTTAAGTCTAGATTTTGAGTTTGAAGATGCAACACAGACTGCCGCATGGTACTTGCAGAAATAGGAGGCAAAGACTTTACCAGAGTGCTGGGAAGGCTAGTGATGGGCAATATGAAGGTAATGTGGAATGAAGGGACTTTTCCCTTTGATTATTCCTATTGTCTTTTACTTTTTTAGATAAAAGCAGATGTCCTGTTGCAGTTAATGGTCAGCAACTAATGGTTTTGGATGTTTGTACTTATGTATTTATATATTGCTTATGATTATACGTATTATCTAATTAAAACCTGAAAATTATTCATCAGCCCATAATCACACGGCTGACTTGCACATCTGGAAAAATCATAGCCTAGGCTGCAGGCAGATGATCCATTGCAGCTCATTCCAGGTACAACTGTATCATTGATGTTCCCAGTAGCATCTCGTACAACACAGGAGGCTGTGGAAACAACAATATATTATTATTTTCCTTCCTTGTGACATTGGAAGAATGTTCTTGCCACACTTTGACTCTTAGTCTGCACACATTTTGTACAACTGCTGCCTTAGTCTCATACCAAAGAGCAACATTTCATGTTGGGCAAGGATTACTTCCCTGTAGTATGGTTTAGGTTCTCATGTTGTCTGTAAGCAAATATTTACTTCTGTTACTTTTAAAATAATCACCCAGTTGATTAATGAGGACAAGTATATTTCTGAGAGTAGAGAACCAGACAGAGATCAACAATAAATTAACTAACTCTAGCGTATTGTCTGCCTGTGACCACTTTTACAAGTGCCACTACAAGGAACCAGATCAGTGAGGGTCTTAGGTCTAGGCATACACTTTTTTTTTTGTTTAACAAGGACACAAGATTGCTTTAGAGACCCATATCCTCAGCTGTTCAAATTGTCATAGCCCTACTGATACCAATATGGTGAAAAAAACTTTAAACGGGAGAAATCACCTATATTCTTTTTGGTTTTATTAATATTTATGCTGTCTTTTTTTGCTTGCAACCAGAAATGGGAAGAAACATATGGAATTAACTTAGAGTGCTGATCATCTTTAGCAGCCAAAATATTAGTTTATACATTATCTTCAAATATGTCAGAAACGTTGTTACTGAGAGTCCCAAAGTAACCATTATCTGTTTAGCAAACCAATATGCAAACAGAAAGGACCAAAAAAAAAAAGTATTGCACTGAAAAGTAGACAGCTCTGAACCTGAAATACAGCTATTGCTTGTGACAATAGAACAATGCATTAACACAGATTTATAACAGAAAGTGAAGAATTACTACTTAAACTTTAACTGCAGGGGACATTTAGATCCAAATAATGCAATAACCTGAGCTGCAGCTTGACTTGAATATTCTCCTTTTTGCATAAAGTACAAGAACCACAAAAGTCAAGAAGACTTGAGATTCATCTCCCAGAAAATGGAGTGCCCTGCAGGGCTTTCCTGCAGTACTGAGGTATTTACTTATAAGGAAGAGTGTCATTTACAACACTCTTTCTTACAGTACTATTAAAATAGAAAAAGAAAAATCTTTTTCTTGAACAGAAATTTATTGTATCCTTGTAATGATTAATTGCATATTCCTCCAACACAGTTCATGGCTTCAGTACAGGTCTCCTATTTACTCTTGTGTCCATTTTATTACCTCACTTTCCAGTATTGTAGAGCATGTCATCATATAGTGCGTCTTCTTAAGATGGGCAATTGATTGCTATCTTTGACATGTAACATACCAAATACGTGTGTTACCCTGTTACTCATGAGTGCTCAGTAAGACTAGGGAGAGCAAGTAGAAGCCATGTAAAATTTTGATGTGAATGAGGTACAAAAAAATCAGCAGATTGATCAGAGGTTCCTTTCATCTTTACTATGCTCATGGATACTATATGCTAGTGGTCTTTGTCACTGAATCAAATGCAGAAGTAACCATACAAGTTATATGAAAGTCCAGCTGCTCAACAGAGACTTTTGTTTCTGCTGATTGTTGCTTTTTTTTCTCCACTGTTTTTCCATACAGTAAAATCCAAACAGCTATTTCTCCCCATAATAAATCCAGAGGATGAAAAAGCAGTGATGTTAATCCTTCATTTGCATACCAGGCTTTCAAACTTTTTTAACTGTATAAATTAAGACATGAAGCAGAGGTTCTGTACATACCTGCACATATTGCAACGGCAATGTAAGCAACTGTTGTAATCAGAATGGCCAGCATCGTTCCTTTGGGTATCGCACTCTGTGGATCCTTAAAACAAAGCAGTGACCCGAAAAACACTGTGAGTTTGGGTGCTGCAGTCTGATTGCTTTTCCTGCCACACTGTGATATGAAGATACCTTTAGAGGGTGGATTTTTATCTCTTAGACCTGCACCAACGTTTCCTGTTCCAGCATGTAGATAGTGAAGCAGCTCTCCTATCCTAGACATAGTGAAGGATATTCTGTAGGAGCAGAGGTCTTGTTTCTAGCAGCAGGAGGGTCCTGAGCTCTGCATTTCTGGGAGCTCAAAAATGTCTTTACATTGCAATGGGTTTTATTTTAATGTTGAATGGGCAAATAGTTACGGAACTAACCATCAAACTCCTGTGGATGACAAGACAGGACCATTTTTGGTTCATCTGCAAGATAGATGCAGATAGTCACCCTGTACAGAATACAGTAGTTTTGTGATTAGCAACTAGTAATTTTTAGTTGCATCTTGACAACAGTCTACTTCTTTTCACAGTTTTGACTTTTAATTTAGATAATTTAATAAGGTTGCGTTATAATGCTTACAGACTGGCTCACAACGATATCAGCTTTGATCATGCAACTGTAAGTAAGAGTCCAAAGATTTGCGTTATATATTGTAATTTTAAAGGGGATGTTAATACTAGCCAACCTTACAATTTAGTGTGTGTTTGTTTATGTTAGGAAGCACTTGTTATGAATTGTCTTCTTGAGTTGGTTTAGTCAAGTTTTTTAAATCAAAGATGCGTGGAATGCATTTTAAGCCACAGACTTTTGTACTTCTATAACTATGCTCATTGCATGGGAAAAAAATACAAGATACAAATTTGGAGTGTCATGTGAAACATGGATGAATGACTTAATTGTGTTAATAATTAATGTAATTTTTAAATGAGGTAAGGATTTGTTGAGCTGAAAAATAATTACGAAGTCACTTCAGCTGCATAAGACCTTTATACAGTTCTGGTGTGCATGTCTAAGGTCATTCCTTTTGTGGAGTCTTGTGCTGCAGTCTTAAACACTGTAACATTAAATCTTAGATTTAAAGATTACAGCTTTACAAGTTTTAAATTTGATCAATAATTAAACACGTATTTAATATGCTGTTAGCACTTTAGGGCCTGTGCCAACCCCCCCTGAAGTCACTAGGAAGACTTGCTGTTTCTTTCAGTAGGCTTTAGCCTAGCCCACTACTTGAGTGTGTAGTGGCTACGGAAGGAGCGTGGACATAGGTGTTTGCAACAAATTCTAAAGAAAGTTTGATTAGTCGTCTTTACACTTCTAAAATACTTCTTAGTTTGTCTTCTGGATTTCTGGAGAGGCTCGTTAATTTAATTAGACTTGTCTAGTGCATCTAACTGTGCTCAGTGGGGAATCTGCAGTCTGGAGGACTTTGTTATAGAAATCCACTTATTGCCAGACTGAAACAACTGCAGAGAGCCAACTGGAGAGCTGCTTCCCTTGGTAAGCTCAGACTCTTTCAAACAGCTTATGAAAGAAGCACTGCTGCTTTGGGACCTTGCCATCTATAGAGAGCACCATATATGGCAAAAGAATAATTTTTGTTTGATAAAAGGATGGAGATTGTGTGAGGTTGATTCAGTCTCACTGGACAGAAGCACAATGGTATTTGTGTTTTTAATTAAAAATGGAAAATCATAGCCAGTATTAGTGGCTCAGTTTCTACATATTTCTCTCTGCTTGGCTTCAAAAGCAGTCCCCTGAAAACAAAGGAGGTGAGGCATGCAACTCAGTGTGAGGAAGGGAAACAGGACTGGCTGTCAGGATTGGTAGGATCTGGTGGAATTGGGACTACTGTGCCAATACAGAAATACCAGACCTTTGGTTGAATCCTTAAGGTATACAAGGCAATGGGTCTATATGATAAAGCCAAATAACTTCATTTAACATGCTGGAGTTACCAAGGTGTAAGCCACATTCTTTTTGATGGCTTTTGTGGTTGTTTTTTTTTTTTTTAGGTTTTGTTTGGTGGTTGTGGTTGTTTTTTAGTGTTAGATTGCAAGACTTGAGTTATGGATACCCCTGGTGCATTTCTGAATTTCTTGTAATATTACTAAGTATTGCATTGCTCCACATTTACTAGAGATGTTTTACCAAATGCTTTAGTAAGCTTTGAATTACTTCAACTTTGCATTCAGCTTTAAACGCTCTTTGCATAAATGCACTGTGCAAAGTCATGAAAACTAGAGGGCACCCAAAGTTAAAACTAATTCCTGTCTCTAATTTGCCTGTATGTTTAGAGACTGGAAGTATTGTCTCATACAACTGCTGTACTACAAGAGGAGAAGGAGGACCTGACAGAATGGCCATGGCAAGAGAGTTGGGCACCCTTGGACCTCCTTTCCCTTTCTCCTCAAACTCCTTTCCTTTGTCACCGCTGCAAACCTGCAGCTTTTCCTTTGAGCAGCAGTAGTGACATGGGATTGGGTCATACTTGCTTTCATTAAATGCTCTGTTTGCTCTGCCCTTGCTATGACCCTGAATAGAAAAAGCAGGTCTCTGCTGCTTCTTGTGAGTATAAACGTGAGCTTTACAGGTGTGCTTTTTGGGATGATGTTTTAGGAGATTTTGAAGAAGAGTGCCAGGAGATAACGCATATAATTTCTCTTATGTCATGTGCTGCTAATGGTCCATTAATGATATATTATTACAGGTTATTGAAACATGCTTTTAAATGATATAGCAACCCAAATCTAAATGCAGTAATTTGTGTAAATAGCCATAATGCATTATGAGAGAAAATGTGAACTGATGTTTTTAAATGGTAAAGCAGGTACTTAAAAGTGAGAGTTTTGCTTACCAAAATAAGACATGCTTTAAAACTGAATACAGTGTTGATTCATAATTTGTTTTCTTGTTCTTTTTTCAGCCTACGCCTAGTATTGTGAAGTTAATGAAATACGTACTTTCAGATCGCCTGAGATATTGGCTCCTGCAAGAATGCCAGTGGCAGCTGGGAAAAAAATGGCAAACACCGAGAAAAATCCTTCTCCACTTCTGAAATCTGGTCCAAAGTTTTCTGCAAATATTGATGCTGCAAATATAGGTGAAAAATGAGACATACCACCAGGATTTGATTCCAAAGTTACTTAATGAACGAGGTGAATAAGCTAGTCTTTCATGTCTGGACAACTGGGTTTGAATCTGTCTCATATCATAAGCAAAGTGAATTTGATTTCCTTAGTCTGGTCCCCAGTAGGATGTGCTTGTCTGCATCTCAGAGCTACAGATCCATACTGAAGTGACAGGAGTGTCACTACAGCACTTGCACTTAGCTCTGTGTAAAAGTTTGTCTGTGCTTTGCTGATATATAAATGACTCAAGCTGCAGCTAACTGTGCTGTCAGCTTCAGCAGCTGAGAGACAGACTCAAAATTAAAGATGAAATAAATTCCCTTGGTTTGCAAGCTTACTTAAACTCGGGCAGAAGATCCTGATCTTGTGACCCTTTTCAGTGGAATCCTTAATTCAGTATGAAGCCAAAAAGAATGCAAACTTATTATTTATGATAGATAGCAAAGTTACTTGCCTTGGTAATTAAAAAAGCCTCTTGCCTTCTTTTCATTGTTGGTAGGAATGACTGTCCCAATAAAGAAGTTTGCAATGGCAATGAGGAGAACAAACAGAAGAATAACTTGAGCCTATTAATAGAAACAAAAAGATTTTCCTGATTATTTTAATTTACATTGACTGTAGAGATAGTAAGTTATCTATATGTGTTCCCTATGACAGATTAATAGTTTCTGTAGTTTTCAAAAATACCAGGAATCAAGACAGCTGAATCAGCTAATGACAAGAGCAGATAGTTTTTACTAAGCGGGTTACAAAATATATAGTTATAATTTAATTTTATGTTAGTTTCTTTACAAGAAAAGGCAAAACGAAAGAGCTAATGCATTAATATCAAGTATACGACATTTTTATACTGTTATAAAATTTGTTTAGTTGCAGTGGGTTGTCACTTCAAGGGTTATAATATCTAATTGTTTTTCTGATCTCTTACTAGTTCTCCATTACAGCAGAATGTAAAAATAAGGGTGCTACTCTGGACCTGATTTTGATAGCTGTATTCCACCCTCTAAATTATTTCCATTTGAATTTCCATTTTGAAGTTTTTTTACAGGTGAAGGAATAGCAGAAATCATTAGAGATTAAGGAATGGATAGCAAATAGAGCTCTTCTGCTGAGTAGGGCTAGAGAGAGTACAGTGATAAAACCATATATTGTTTTTACTACTGTTTATTCTGTCAAGCTGCATCAAAAATAAGGGCAAAAGGGGCACTTACCCAAGGCTCTAAATGATGCCGTGAATTATAAAAATCAATATAATCAAGTTGTCTGCAGAACACAAACTTCCTCTTCCCTTATAAATGTATGTTCAAGGAAGAGCATGGAGTAATTGTGCTTTCATTGAATGTAATGATTAAACTGCTAGTGCTTTTAGAAAGATTAAGCGTAAACTGAAGCTTTGTATAGCATTCCTCACACACAAACACTGCACAGTAGTCTAATATACTGCTTGCTTTTATGTTCTTTTAAAGGTTTACCTTTGCTTCCCATTCCATGCCAGCAACAGAGATGCCAAGAAGACATACAACAGTTATGGTCCCTATTATTCTGATGTCATTGGATTCATCTACCATCAGTGTATCACTCTCCTGAAAGCAGTAAGAAATTTTATTAGAGCCAGTCTTTCTCTGCCCCGCTGGTGGGACCAGGTAACAAGGTGAAATACAAAGCAGTGAGCTGTCAAAGTTTCAGAGATTTGTGAGACCAAGTGTTTGTATTCCATGTTCCAGCTGGCTTTTTGTAGCTGGAGTTATTTGGCTAATTAGATATCTGTTCCTTTTCTGATTTTGAGATTCTTGTTAAGAAATGTATGAAATATATTCATAAGGTAGAAAAAATGGAGAGGCACTCTATGGCATGTTCAGACAGACCAGCTTCTTCTCTGCTAAAAGTGTCCCTCAAGCCTCAGCTAAAAAGAATCTCTGCTTAAACAAATATATAAAACAAGCAAACAGACAAGAAATGCCCAAACCAAAACAAAGAAAAAAAAAAAAAAAAAAGCCCCACAAAACAAAAAAGCCAAACCAATTTTATCATATACATGAAACATCTACATTTACCTTAAGAAGTTCTACAACTGTCTCAGCAAATCCAACTACGTACATAGCGACTGCCACTGCATTTGCAAAAGCAAAGATGAGTCCTATAGATCCACCAAACTCTGGGCCTAGACTTCTTGAGATAAGATAGTATGCTCCACCTGCAGACAGAAATTATTGTTATTTCAGCACACCTAAACGCTCAGGTTTTGCTCATTTTTCTCACATAAATAATACCACAGAAATTTCTGCTTTTAGCCTAACAAATATAATCAATATGTGCCCTATATTAATAAAGGACACTGATAAAAAAAGTGCATGTGCTTTGTGCTGGTTCTGCCTTCAGCCTCTTCTGTATGCCTTTTTATTGCAGGAATCTTTTTAGTGCATATTAGCATGCAAAACTGAACCTTCAAATAATTTTTCATGCTGCATAATATAGTAACACAGAGCAGAGAGAACCACAATTCCAGATGGGTTCTAACGTTCTCAAATCTATCCCAATGTTAGCGTGAAAGATCATATTTTGGGGCACGTTGTTAAAGCTCCTTCATAGTGATGTAGTGAAACTTTAATCCTTTTTGCATATCACGATAAATGGAACATATTCCTTTGTCAGTTAATTCTTTAATCTCATCTTGCTGGCACTTAATATTTATTGTCAGGAAGTGTTTAAGATGATATACATTTTAATTTACTGTTGATCCATTGAGAGAGATCACTCCAAACTTTTTATTTATTATTGCTTTGCTTATAACACAGTTCTCTCAATTCCGTTTTTTTTTTAATCCAAATTGCAGATTTTTTGTATTTTTCATGAGATCATATTCACTTACCTCCTCTTACTACTCCATTAGTGCAAATGGCAGACATGGAGACACCTGTTAATGTTGTTACTACTACACTCAGACCAATAACTATGATTCCAAGACCTGAAAGATCCGAAAAAGAAAGTATATTCAAGTGTATTCAAATACCTGTTCTGCTTAAATGATGTAGTAAGAACTTGCCATTTTCCACAGAGGTTAGAGCAGACCAGTTATAACTTTAAGACCCTGAAATGCACTAAAACTTTGTCTCATAAAATACCTGACATGCACTTTTCCAGCAAAATTATTCACTCATCTTCCAAAGAGTGGCTGAAATGTAAAGAGTTTTATAAATTGAATATATCCGCTGATCTGCATCAGTCTTTAAAATGAGAGGAAGAGATGCCTCATGCTTTCTGTGTCCAACGATGTCCAACCTGGAATGCTCTGACTAAGAAAGAATTGCTGCAAGGTAACAGAAGAACTCCATGAATAGCCAGAAGCCATCCCTCCTCAGCCGTAGGCAGGAACATCTGAAATGTACTTCACAGACTGAACTGAAATCTGGGATTTATTAAAAATGACAACTCAAACGTGCCATAAATTGTGATTAGAGGTGGCTAGAATTGTTACCTTCCAGTTCCTTTAGAGGTACCATTTGGTTTATCGTCCCTCTGGTTTGTCTCATATGAAAATAATACACAAAGACCTTTTTGGGCTTGAACGCATTAGTAACCCTAAGATTTTTACCTCCACGGACAAACCCATTAGTTGCTATTGCGGAAGTTGACAACCCAGTAATTGAGGTTACCATCGTGGCGAGAAGAATTATGATTACTCCAAGACCTGTCAGTAATAAGAAGATAAAATATTTTACTCATGTTCCATGATTCCTACAAATCATTCTCTCTTTAAATTGAATTTTCAGGCCAGAGTCAGAGCAATAAACTGAAAAGATGGTTTGTTGACCACTTGCAGTTTGCAGAACATTTCCAAGGAGTCCATGTCACAGTAGTAAATTATTCCCATCAGTCTTCGAGCAGTGATTCTTTCTGATAGGAATACCCTAGCCAGAAGCTCTCATGATTTTTAAAGGCTGGAGGAAATGAGCAAACAAGTGTCCCTTGGCATGGATGCTCATATCTGCCTTTAATATACATCCTGGCTGTTTAAGTGATTGACACATTAACCAGAGCTCCTGTAAGAATGCTGCTGTCTTTCATCAGTTAATTAAATATTGAATCAGAGGAAGACTGACTGTGTAGTTTCATAGTGCACCAGGACAAACTGTCTGTCAGGTAGAGAGACAAGACCTAAGTGCAAACCTCCTATATATTCCTACTTGCCAAGCTATCAAGTGCTGCACTTCCCCATCTCTCCTCATCTCCCTCTTTCCCTGCAAAAAAGTAGTTTTACTCTAACACAAGACAAACATTTGAAAATGGAAATACTGCTTTTTAGATGCCATTTACTTTAAAACGTGACCTGTATTGTATAATCTTAGAGAACTTAGACTCTTTCTCTTTTTAGCTGAACAGAAATTAAGCAGAAATAATCAAACATCTGAAGATCAGTGACAGGTGATTAGTTTTAGGTGAACTGGGTTTCAGTTTGAGTAAGACTCTGAAATCTGGGTATGTTTCCAGTCTTTGGCTGTATGGTAAGGTTTCTGTTAACACCGTGAAACTGTGCTAGAAGCTAGAAACTATATGAGTAGAAGGTGCTTAGTATGATTTGGAATCATAGGAACATTTGTTGGAAGGGACTTCTCAAGGTCTGTAGCTCAGCTTCCCAGTCATAGCAGAACTATTGCCAACACAGGATTAAATCAGTGATGGCTTCGGTTAGCTGGGTCTTGAAAACCTCCATGGACAAAGATACCAGAGCCTCTTTGGACTACATGTTCCAGGGCTAGACTGCCTGCCCAGTGAAAAAGTTTTCATTTGTACAGAAACTGGACCTCCCATGCTAGAATTGCAGCCATTGCTTCTCAAATTTTCTGGCACTGCCAAGAAGGGTTTGGCTTTGTGGTTCCAGAATACTTTCTTGTTTCAAGTCAGGTGAAGAAATAATATGACATTTTTCTCTCAACATTATTGCTTCTATTCCCATTTCTATCTATGAGAAGAGAGGAAAAAACCTGAAAAAAAACCCAGAAACAATTACAATTTGGTGCCAAACATGGAATCAGTTCTTAATTTTATCTAAACTTGCTCACGCTTACGGAATAGTTCTCTTGTTTCCCTAAGGTACCTACATCTTCACTGTAGAACTGAAGATTATACATTGCTTGTAGCAATATTTATTGACCAGGACTTGTCCAAATTGAAACTTGGTTCCTACAACTGACATCCAGCTAGAAGTACTACAAACATATTGACTTATCTGCTGTATTTCTATTTTCGGGCTTCCAGATCAGATTCCTGAGTTCAGTTCATACTGGATGGTTACAGACATCCAATCCCTGAATGAATGTTCTTTGCTGCTTAAATTATAGCCATGGTATCACAATCCTTTAAGATAAAGCAATGTAATGTGTGAGACAGAAATGATATACAACATAGTGTAGGATTTGAAGTGATTTGAACCTCTAATAAATCACGTTTATCCTATTGATTTCTGAACTCTTACTAGTCATGCACCCATTTTGTATGCAGGTCTGTATAAAAAAAAAATTCAAAAAGGTCATTCCTTTTAGTCAGCTACCGTTACATAGAGGGATATTGTTGAACCATGCAAATTCTGTGCGTGAGAAGTGGCTGAATGTGACTTTTAATCAGCTGTTAACTCTTAAATTGAATAAATTAGATATATTATTCTTAAAGTAGTTTTAAAATTATTTGGTAAGTGCATGTACATCCTAAGGAGTAATTGTCAAGGATTTTCTCTTGCATTTTGCAATTCATGTTGTTAACATGTATATGATAAATAGGATCAGATATTTTGGTAATTTTGTGAGAAATAACTGCTTGGGGAAGGCTTTAATGTTAATTTCAAAAAAAATATTTTAACATTTAAGAATTAAAGTGCATAAAATAAAGTGACTCAACCAAAACATCATTGTAATGTAACATAAGGTAACATAATTGTAATATTCAGAAACAGATTTTCAGTTAACATAAACTTGGTGGTTTTCCCTGCCTTTGGCTAACCAGTCCATGTATAGGTACAAATACAGACTTTGGAGAGTGCCCATATGTTAGGTGGAAACACCAGATTGGTTTTTGGGCCTGTAACCTTGGCAGGACTATACTGTCCCTTTTTTCCCAGCTGATGATAAACAGAGAACCTTGTTGGAACGTTATTTTTTTCCCCTCTAAGAGCTTTTGCCCAAGACAGCCTATCAGGATATGGAAATAATTGGGTTTTCTCTCTTTGGCCCTCTAATGATGGGGATATAAATGGTGCCCAGATGGTGGTTTAACTGACTCATTTAATTTCCACGTTAGTAGCAGTACCCAGCGAAATCCCTGAGCCTTAGTAATGATGATCTTCCATCGCTGTTCTCCTTAAGCAGCTTGGCTAGGGACTTAAAGCTCATTGCTTATAAGACATTCAGAAAATGCATTGAGAAATTATTCAAATGGAATTTGATGTCTCATTTTCAGAAGTAAAACTAACCTCCTTACATCAGGCATGCAGTTTTAAAATGCAACAGCAGAGCAATAAACCATCAGAAAGGAGAGACTGCTTATCAATGAATTAAAATGGTAAAATTAAATGTGAAAGCAGAAAGGCTGTAACTGATGTTGTTGCAAATTAATGTTAAAATCTGATTAAAGTTTAGATTGAAAACCAGGCATATGGCTGCGAAGTAAGTTGTTCTAAAATGAATTACTCTTGCCTATGGCTATTCTCACACCTCAAAACAAAGTAATACTTCTTGATGATCTCAATAAGTTACTAAACTGCCCTTAAAAACTAATTTTGCATGAAACCCCAGAGCAAAGTCTTGGCAATATTAAGATGCAGAATTTTCATGGCAAGGCATATACTTATGAGTGCCCTGGGCTGTACGCTCTCATTTGGTATGCATCATAAAATCAGCAAGCACCCCTTTGTCAGGCACAGTGCTGGAGCCACGCATGGAGCACTGCAGAAGTAGTAAAGTTCTTCCGCTTAGCTCTGGATCTTTTATTGTTTGGTTTTTGTTTGGTTGTTGGTTTCTTTTTTTCCCTCTATTTGTGTCTCTGTAAGTTTGGGGCTAGATTGTTTTCTTAATAAGCATTTAATTTGTTTCTCTTTTTTAAAAAAGCTGAGTCTTGCTCAAGTGAAACTTCTGTGGAGTTGCTGTATTTTGTTGGAAATGAGACTTCAATCGTGCAAAATTTTGGAGATGTTTCGATTCAGTGTTTCATTTCACTTCTATTAATAAGGAATGATATTGATATTAAATCTGAATTTGAGCACTGAGTTTTGTCCAAGACCAGGAGAGTTGATGCCCCGAGGCCAGAGTTCAGACTCCAGCTCATGACTACTTAATATTTCCATTCTGATGGAATCCAAACTGTAATACTTGCCATCCACCTTTTGGATTGCTGGCTTTTTTTAATGACATCTGGGTGCCAGTCAAAGATTAGGGCCCCATTATTCTAGACTGTATGATCATGTAGCACAGAGCGACGCTGCCATTGCAGTTCACATTTCTGTGCTTCCAAAAGGAGCAACTCTAAAATGGAAGTGGTACCACACAGCTGCTGATACACTGCGCCTTAATGAGCTGCTCTTCTAGTTGCTGGACTACTGCATTCTCACCGGTTTCACTGAACACTCAACAACAAGCTCGATGGAGGCCTCAGGGCTCAGTCTCCCAGAGACTGGGATCTGGGATTTGGATTGATTAAATTGCACAAAGAAGAAGCAAAGATACAGGATACAATGAAGCGTACTTAGTTAATGTATATGAAAGCTGTGGCAGAGTTTTTAAGACTTGGTGTTTCATAGTACACTAGTATCTAGTGCTGTGCTATAGTTAAAAATAACAAAATCCTGATGAGATGAGACCTCCTTCCAGTTCTGTTTTCATCTTTGCAGAGAAGTGTGAAGAAGTGTTGTTTTTAATATGTAGATGACAAGGTTTGGGATTCACAGATAAGCTAAGTGTGAACTCTTAAAGGTTAACTCTGTATGCACATATTAGAATTTGGCCCGAGTCATGAAGTTTACATCTGTTACAGGATCTAAATACAAATTTCACTAAAGCTTAGAAATACTCAAATGTGATGATCATATGCATAGTTAACAGATCTATGCCTCTAAGCAGTAATTTGGCTGTGAGTCTGGAAAATTCCAATAGTTTGGAGGATTAACATTTTTTACCCTGGCAAGCATTTGAAAACATTATTTAGTTCAACATGCAAATGCACATCTCAGATTATATATTAATCATGATCACGTATAGTTTATCCTCTTTATCCCTTTCACTGTTGAAAATGATATTAAATAAGATACATACCAATTCCTGCTTGACCTACAATCCAGGAAAGTCGAATAAAAAGCATCACACCCCAAATATTAAGCATACATCTTACCTAGGTTTTAAACAAAAAATACTGCATTAGTGCAATGTTGAAAGTAGTAACAACCAGAAGGGTGACAGTTTGCATTGCAGGCTTTTAAAAAGCACCCCAAACATCCTTCAAGTCCACCTCCCTCTCTTCTTAAAAGACCTTAGTGTTTTAGAACTAAAGTTTGGGGTTTTTTTTTAATTTTATTTTAGAAATGCAGGTAAGTTTCTCACCAGCACACCCTTCACCCATCCGAACTTGACAAATCCTGTTTTGTTTTCTTCTTCCTTGCTGACTGCTGTCTCATCTCCAGCGGTGCTTTCTCCATTAGCCACTCTCTCGACTGAGCCGGTGCTCACGGCTATGTTCTGAAGGATCACACAGAAAACAAATACATTTTTGTGCCAAGCAGAGGACACCTGACTGCATAAGAGAGACATGGAATAAAGGAATCCCAAAGAAGAGAAGGTTTTACTGTCTCTGGAATGGACTGCAATAATCTGCTCACACCAGGCATCAGCAGGTGGGCTTGCTAACAGTGAGAAAAGATGAAAGAATTCCTTAAGCGGAGTAAATACATTATTATCTGATACTAAATTGTCTTTATCGTAAACTGTATTCAACATATATGTTGTGTTGATATGTTAGTAGAGCATCTAACATAATGAGGGTCTCATGGTTGGCTTCCACATGCTGCTGCAAGAATTTATGAATAATGCTAAGTGCAGAAACAGGGATAATTGCTCAGTAGTGAAGAGAGACCTAGCTGAGTGCTGCATGGCAAAGTTATGTGATGAACTCTGGTATTTTCTGTTGGATAAATTACAAACATAATTGCAGCAGCAAATGGGCAGCATATTCTTGGAAACAGTCAGAGAAATGCCAGGGAAATGTAGTAAATAATGCAGTAAATGAATAATCCTTTCTGTGCTTTAGCCACTTCTGATATAACCATAGTAGATAGGATTAGGAATTGCCATATTTGTGGTGTAACCAGAATAAATAGCCCAGAGTTTTAGATTGTTCACATCCAGTTACAGACATAAATCTGTATTTTATCTCTTAAACTCTTCTGCCCCAGAATCTTTGAGGCAATTTAGCATCATGATATGTTTCTTGTGGCTTGAATAGGAATTATTTACAGTACCGAAGCTTATCGTCATTGCTGCTTGTTTCTTTTAATTTTTTTTTACACAAAGTTCTGACTGGTTATGCAAGGAGTTGGCATTAGGTTAACTACTGCCAAGTATTGTCTGGGGTCCTCTGCAAAGACCTTCAGGAAGGACCATGTACCTAGCCATGGTCTGGCACAGGGGCAGGAGCGTGTGTCACTTCCTGAGAGGAATCAAGATGCTTTTAGGATTTGGAGGGGGATGAAGGTATTTCCAGATTAACTGAAGAGGTCAAGTAGGGGAAACATCTTCGATTCTGTGAAACATGCGAGGTTTTTTCATCTTGCTTAAGGTTGAAGGCTGTTTATGTATTTTGTCCATGGACTTAATAAAAAACAACAAACAAAACCAAAACAGACATAAAGATCAACTGTATGTGAAGCTTAAGCTAATGTTTGGACTCCCCCTGTGGATGGGGGCTCTAGAGACACTATGATGCAAGGTTGTAGAACGCCTTTGACACAGTAAATCCAGGATTGTGCTCACAAATGAGAAATAAGTGACTGGATAATAAATTTCGACATGGATTAAACTTGATGCCTATGGCCCTTTTGGCCCTAAATGGAATGAGAGTACAAGATCTATTGAAAGCCTGTGACTTTGAGCTCCTGAGTTACTCGAATAATTTTGACAATTCTTACCCTAAAATAATAATAGCTGTGTTTGCTCAAAATACAGTAAATGATTACCGTGAGTTAAGGAAGATTAGCAGAGTAATATGAGGGCTTTTTGCTACCGTGGTTAAAATTTCAAAGACAAAAAAAAAAAAAAAAGAGTTTAGTCTTTGTACTTGAAACAAGTTGTTTCCTATGTACTTTGAATTAATTTGTGCTCTCTATGCCATTATCATAAATTATGGCCTTAAACCTTCCATAAATGCATTTTAAATTGGTGTGCTTTAGTGAATGATTGGTTATTTACCAAGCAGCTGTACCTGTGCTACTCATGCATTAAGGATGTGAAATAAAAATGACAGAACATTTTTAAAAGCTACCAAAATAAAAAGTTAACTTTTTTTTTTTTTTTTTTTACATCCTTTCCTTGTTTCAGAACCGTTTAGTCTTCGTCTCTCCTGGGGCTAAAGATGATGAGCTCATCAAGTCTCCGTAACAAGTGTGGAGAATAGCCAAGATGAAGAAAGGTTAGATGATTTCTTATGTAGGGTAAATATTAAGCCCAAGTAATTATCACCAGCCATCAGCTGTGAAATAGCACTTAGACTATTTTTTAGGTATTTAATTGGCGATTTGTGGCTTAATGTGTGCAAAACCTGACACATCTTGCTAAAAGATGACACACATTTGACTCCAGCAGTGTGGGAACTAGATATTTGACGTTCCTTTCAGCCTGGCTTACATTCTGACATTTGAAAAATCACATATTTAAAAAGTGTATTAAATATTAATGTTTATCTTCTGATGTTAAGCCCGGCATCAAAGCACAATGGTGATGCTTATCTGATGTTCAGCAATCTGAAGTCAAACATATGTCACTTATCAGAATCTGGCAATGGGCTTTGATGGGACAGTTGTCTTAAAGAATTTCAGTTTAAAAAAAGCTGGGGGTGAGAGGGGTGGATTGCTTTGTGGGGTATGGTGTGATAAGCCCAGATTTTAGAGTAAAAGTAAAAAGGAATAAGGCATCTTCTCCAGAACTGCATCTTGGGCTATTAATCTGACACCCATCTGCTCAGCGTGGCGTTTCATCCCCTCCTTGGCGATGTCTAGAGAGCCTGCTGCTGCTGGGGCTGGTGGATAGGCACCCCATCCACCTGCACATGCTGCTTCTGCCTCCTGATGGGAGCTCAGCCTTTTCATACCATCTTAATTCCCTTCCCTACTAATCTACTATTTGGTGACCTCGTGTTTGTTGATTCTTCAGAATAAGCTCTGTTGACCAAAGTGATTTGTCCAAGGTCACAAAGTGAGTCTACGGGACAGCCAGGAATAGACTCCAGCCATGCTAATGGTTGGTCATTTGTTCCAGTACTGTGGTTAGTGGCTCCCAGACCAGGGCCACAACTCACATAAGGGCACAGTGGGTTGCCAGTGTAACAAAAATCCCATTACCTCTGACATTCACCTTCCTATTTTGCGAGGCATAAGATTATCCTTCTGTAAACTGGCTACTGGAGAAAGTCTGGGAATGACTAAGCTAGATGATTCTCTTTCCTATTCCCTAACGGTCCCAACCTGTGTTGTTCATTTTATTCTGGGAGAGAATTTGCCTTCTTTTTAATCTTCTCTAAGTGAAAGCCTAAAAAAAACCCGAAACAAATATACCTGATTTTATTTAAAATAAACAAACCATTGAGAGACGCAACAGCAAAACCCCTGAATTTTCTGGTAATGGTCTAAACTGAAAATCCCTTAGTATGCTAATGTCCACTGTATGTTCATTCAGCATTACATTCAAAGCCAAAACACTGCTTTTCTCCTCTCTGGCCACTCCTGAAGTAAATTATTTCTATAAGAGGAAGTTTCTTCTAGGCATGGAAATGTGTTTAGTCACTTCAGTAGCAGTTTATACCTCTGAAAATGAGTAGGGATCGCAAATTCATTTTCTTCCCTTTTCACATCCGCTTTGCATTAATTTTTGGAAATAAATGATGACCCAGGTAACCTGTTTCTCCTTTCCATGTAAGCCATTTTATGTAGGTCTGTGGAGACCTTAATTTAAATAAGTCAGGCCAAAACTAGGAAGCTGTCCTAATAAGATCCTAAAGAATCAAGTCCTAATTTCCTAATTTTTTTGCTTGATTTCATTATTTTAATCCTCCTTAGGACAGATGAATCTTCAGAGAACTGAAGTTTGAACAAGATCTCGACCAGCATCCAAAAATCAGATGCTTGTTCAAACTATTCAGACCTTAGAAGTATGTAAAACTGAGTGGAATGGTGAGGAGAGCATGTTTTCTCTGGAGGTTTATCATTTCACTTTTGCCCGATACAGAAAAAGGATAGGGGGTTTTGCTGCATATTGGCATTTTAATCTGAGTTTGACTATAGAGGTGATCCCTCTCCTTCCAGCCCTGCCCTGACAAGTGCACAATTAAGAACTTCAAAAAAGGTTTGACTTCAATTCTGTAAGTAGGTATATCCTGTGTCTCTCATCTGCTTTTTACAAGAGAACTTGGTATTGTTGCTTAAGGGGGAAGAGTCTAATTTTACCCAAGTATATCATATTATTCCACTGTTTTGCAATAGGTTTTTTAATGCTTAACTGTTTCAAAGTGCTTAATCTAGTTGTTCTTGACCCTGGAAGTTGTCATTACAGCTTTCCATGCTATCTATTTTGCATGAAGGTGAGTCTTCCACATAGGGAAATCAAGCTTTAAAAGATCTAGATAGGTGAATAGACAGCAAAATTCACCTACCAACCTATATGAGGCAGTAACACGGAAATTAGTGAAAATTTGGTATTTCCAACTTAATATTACCAACTTCACAAATTCTTTCCTGTGGAAGTTTTGAATGTGCAGACCCCAAAGCATTATACCCAACTAATGTATATTCTTCTGGTGAGTAGCCATAGGGGGTGACAAAAGTGAGGATTATCACGATAAAGGGCATGTTTTGGTATTTTCATTATTCATTTACTGTAGTGTGTATGGGGGAAAAAAAAATGGAGCCTATAGGAAGAGTCTGCTAAGGGGAGGTTTAATATATATATTAATGAATACAGCAGAGGAATCTGTCAAACTTAGTTATGCATTGATGTTAAATTCAAGCTTAGAATAAGTGTGAATTGTGTAGCTTGGTTAAATTATTAATTGATATTCATCATCTACCATCCTAACTCTTAAGTGAAAGAGAAGAGATTCAGTAGTTCTATACTTTTAGTCACGATTAACCTATGTTTTTCTGCCTAATCAAGTACATTACTATCACCTTTTAATAAAAATCTTTGCTTTGAGCAGTGTACATGGCAGAAAACATATTGCAGCTACCAAAGGAAATATGGTAGGTGATTACTTGCACTTTTTCTCTTGGGTAAGGTCCATGAATTTAAGGACTTTCTCATATTAATAAACAGAATTAACAGCCTGGAAATGGAATAGAGAAAATTTGTGTCTTTCCTTTCCACTTACCTTTGCCAGTTGTTCATGAATTTCTAATAAGCTTGGTCTGCTGAGCTTATTCCCACTGACGCTGCCAGTGTTTCTATAATAATCAATTTTGGGAACTGGATCCACCGTGTTATGGCCAAAAGTCTGTAGATAATACATTTTAGTGTGGGTATCATAGGGATGTAAACTAGCTTCTGTTTTCTCCCCGTTCTGAAGGAAATTGTCATATAATTCTCTTTTTCCTGGTCTGTAACTGATTCTCAGTCTGTTATGTGCTTCGTCAGTAAAAGATGTTTCTTCATAATGTGGTGGTTCTGAGCCCACATCCTCTTGGGATGTCTCATTGTTGTCATGGCTTTCATTAATTATATTCACTTGAAACCGATTTGCATTTGGATCCAAGAATACATTTGGCGAATTATTCATTGACATCTTCAAGGATGCACTAGGCTTAGGTCACTGATCCGTTTACTCTTCTGTGGCTGCAGCTAGTTAGTTGCAGCTACAGCAAAGGGCTCAGGGCTGTTGCATATGAAGTCTTTGCTCGTCGAATAATAAAGTTCTGAGAAATTTCTCTTGAAATCTCTAAGTAGTCTTCCTAATGTCTGCTGTGTTTCTGCCATAAAAAATAGAAATAAAACATTTCTATTAACTTACACAGTTAGATAAATTTTCCAACATAAGCTCTCCCCTGCCTCACCAAACAGCTGTGAGACTGTCATCCTATGACTAGTTGAGCCAAAGACTAGGTTTGTGGGGATGTTTCCATCTGTGACAGATGCACTCAACCCCTTAAATAAACTAGCAGTAGTTTGCTACAGGCTCCAGAGTTCTAAGCTGTAAACGGGCCAAGATCTCTTCCAGTTTCAATCTGCTCTCTGAAAACCCGCAAAAGAGCAGAGTGAGCATCAATGCACGTGAGCCTTGATCATGGGAGTAACACATGAATAGCAGGTGGCTTTTCCAAGACTTGTGAGAAAAGTTGTGGGCACAAGGGGTCCCATGCAATACCTTTTCCATCACTTGTAATTTGAGTACAAGCCAACCACTTTATTCCATAAATATGCCAGCCTAAGTGAGCCACCTTTGAGCTCTCCCTGCTGTGCAGCCTCCCCTTGAGCTGGGACACCTCTCAAGGTTGCTTATCAAGGCAGAGAGACCTTTTGCCAGCAACAGGTCTTCGGTAAGTGACTGAAATCACACATAACCTTGTAGTTTAATTGGTAGCCTTAATCAGCAAAACATACGGTAACATTGATTTTGTCTTGGAAACTTTGATTTTTGCTTTGATAGTTTTGAATCACTGTTCAAATGATTGTGCCATACAGTAATAGAGTGAACCTTCCCCTTGAACTTTGTTAAGTCACATTTTTACTACGTCATATTAAAACCACTTTTGCTAATGCTTTTGATGGATTCTTTAAGTGACCTAAATCACACATTTGTGACAGGCAGCAATTGGCAGTCAGCAGGATCCTAAATCAGGATTCACAGCAAACTGGCATAGTTGGCAGAACCCTAAATCAGGATTTGCGGCACTATCTGTATAAAATGGGCTCTGGATCAGATTCCAAGTACCTAAAATTGATTTTCAAATATAGTATTTCTTCTAATCATTCAGTGTTTAATTGAAGCCAGTGGAAGTGTAGGCAGTACAAGGGATATGACACAAGATTCCATGAAGTCCATTTAGTGTTCAAGTTCCACTTAAATATTATGCTACCATGTATATTTCTCTCAATGCAAATTTAATTTTAGACTATAAAAGCTTCAATCATTTTTTTTTTAATTAACTACAAAAGCTAGGCTTTAAGTTTTCAGTAGTTCCAGGATGGCAACAATTTGTGATCAGGCAATTAAGATATAGCAAATTGTTCTTTTTTTACGTAAATAAAATTAATGTAATATGGAGGAATAAATAGGCAACTGAAACAGATCCAAAAATAGCACTGGGTTTCGTAAATTATAATGGAGGAAATAAATGACTATGGTAAAGTAGTAATTATTGAGAAATACTAAAAATAGTCCTAGGCGTTGGAAGGTTCATAGAATTTTACACTTAATTTTATACTTGTACTCTCAAAATACCCTTTAAGATGATTTGAAAAAAAATGTAGCAAGTCATAGAATCACACAAATTGGAAGGGACCTTGGGAGCTTATCTAGTCCAACCTCCCACTCAAAGCAGAGGGAACACTGAATGTAAATCAGGTTACTCAGGGCTTTTACCAGTCAGGTCTTGACATCTCCTAAGGACAAATTCCACAGTCTGCCTTGTCAGCCTATTCTACTACTTAATTTTTTTTTTTTTTTTTTTTTTTCTCCCTTTATATCCATTTGGGACTGTGCATGTGTCACTCTATTACCATCACCTCTCACTCTTCTGCTGTGTAAAGAGCATGGCTCTGCCTTGTCAGTAACCTCCATGGGAGCATGGGGGGGCTGCTTAGGTTCCACTAATGCTTTTTCTTCTTCTGGTTAAAGAAGCCCTGTTTCCTTATAGGGCAAAAGCTTCTACCCCTGACCATCTTGTGGCCTTCCATCAGCCACACACAAATTTATCAACATCTTTCTTACCTGGGCACGTGATGGGGGACAGGTAGACAAATTTAGAAACTGGGTTCTAGGTACAGTCTGATGAGTGCGGAATAGAGGGGAATGGTCACTTTTCTTGATCTACTGGCTGTGGTCCTGTTAACTCAGCCCAGGACACCTTCCACCTTCATTGCTCCCAGGACATGGTGCTGTCTCCTCTGTAGCCTGCTGCTCACCAGGTCCCTTCCAGAAGAGTTGCTCCCTGCCATGAGGCCCCAGCCTGTACGGTGCGGGGGTTTAGTTTGTCCAAGGTACAGGATTGGCGTTGGTCCTTGTTGAGTGTCATGACATTCCTGTTGGCCCATTCCTCTAGCCTGTCTAGGTCCCTCTGAGTGGCAGCCCACAGAGAGGTGAACATCTGATCGTTGTACAATCTGCTTCCCACCTCCGCTTTGCCACACAGACCCCCTCAAAAAAAAAAAAAAAAAGCAAAGAAAAACCCCAAGAGCCAAAGAGGCGCTTATATTTAAGGCCCTTAGTGGGTTAAGTACCATTGCAGCAACTTACAGCGTGGCCTGGATGGCCCTGACATGAGCTGTTGAAACAATGGCAATCCGTATGTCTTGAAACACACTTCTAAGGAGATAAGGGAGTGTGCTTGTATAGGCCTGTGTAATTCAGTAGGAGTCCAGGTCTGTTCAAACTGACTAAACCAGAACATGCTTAGACTTTGAAACTCTGCAAGTGTATGTAAACCAGAAAGTTTTACAAACAAAATATATCTATATAAAGGAATATATGAACGCAAATCTGGGTAAATAAGCCCATTAGAGGCATTTTTTTTAAAGTTTTGTGCTTTCACAAGAGGTTGGACGAGGTGACCTCCAGAGATTTTTTTCCAATTTAAATTTCTCAATGATTTTGTGAAATGTATTTGGCCCCTTGGCCCAGAAAGATAAAATATCTCATCAATGTTTATACCTCAGCAATATAAATTTTCTCTAAAATCACATATCAAAATTATAATTTGAAGAGCTGATAATCAAATGTCCTCCATCTTCAGGATGAGATATAGCTAAAGCACATTTTCCCAGTTCTTTCATCATCTATAGATAATATTCTGCTGTCACCTCTTCTGCTATGATACCACTTTATAACCCTCTAATATTTATGTTGGTTTTCCTGCTTAATGTTTTGTAAGCCTCACAGCAATATGTTACATTTATTTAGTTTATTTTACTTCTGCAGGGTTTGGATGATCAATATTATTATTATTATTACTGCTACCACACATTTCTGATCATAGATAGCATTCTGCTTCCTTCAGCCTTTTCAAGTTGTCAGGAAGTGTTTCATCTTCAGGCATGAAGGACAAAAACAAATCTTTTGTCATTAAGGTCAGTGAAACTAGGTTTGTTTCCATTTCTATGACTGAATGAAATCCTGATTCTTTGATGACAATGAGACTTTTGCTACCAAGTAAAATGATTCTGTAATTTCACTGTCTTATTTCCATAATATTACTATTTTGCTAGGAAAAGAAAAGTCTCTTACCTTTCTGCTGTTCTTGAAAATACTACTTTGATTTTCACAGTGTATTTCCAGAGGTGTCTCAACTGTTATTTGCCATTAATTTTGTGTTTCGTATTCTAACGCTACACATAAATAATCAAGTTTACCTTATTCAGGATAGTTTAACTTACCATTCAATCCTGTGTTTTTAGGGAAGGGCAATCTGCCTCTTTTATTCATGCATGTGAGTGTGTCCCTCTCTTTGAGGCATTACAGACTCTGCCTTATTGGCCAGATTTTCCTCCTGCTTAATATACTGAATAGACCATCCAATCCCTCTCTTTCAAAACATTTCTAGGTGGTGATTTAGAGAGGCATTCTAGCTTGTTAACTATTAACCAGCAAATGTACCTATCCATTACAATTACTGTGTTTATGGTATTGCAAAATTTCTAATGGGCCTGAAAATACTTTTGTTATCTCCATTTCCCTCCCAGCTATGCCTGATTCTGTGCACAGATCATGATCTCTCTATTTTTCAGTTCTGCATATATAGTAACGGAGATAACAAGAGTTCAGGCTTCTGCTCAGCACATTTTATGCAGAAGAGATTCCAGTGGAGTCAGCGGGATCAAACACTGGTGGGTCCCCTTGTCCTACCTGCGTTTATGAACCATTTGCTCCTACCCCCGTTCAAAGTTTTACTCTGTATATTTAAGGAAAACCTTTGAAAAACCATGTTCTGTGTATTCTTTCTGGGAAGGCTGACTCCCTTGTCTTTTGAGGGTGCAGAGAAGGGCAGGCAGGAAATGATGAAGCTTTGTAATCGTGGGGGAATTTGATCATTGCTTCCAGCAATAGGCTGAGTCAAGAACAAAAGCAGTAAGACAGTATTGGGGTTCTTTGGGTATGTTTGCTGTGTAGTTTAGAGATAACTGAACTATATTTAACCCAGATAACTTAAGTACCTTCAGCATTCTAACCTGACAGCACAGAGCTCAGCTGTGCTGGCTGGGTGTGTGTAAAGAGAACGGCAGTGTCAGGTCTCTGCAGTGGATGATCCCACCCAGCAGTAACAGATCACATGAACCAGTCTACTGATATCTACCTTTGGTTTTGTGGTTAAATTAACTAGGGTAAATACAATATACTGAATCTCTGAGGGTCTGGCTTTTTTTAAAAAAAATGCAGAATCCAAAGCAGTCTAAAAACTCTGACATTCACAAAATTGTTTTATGTTTTATAATTCCAATGAACCACTGTAGATTAGTGTCGGCTGTTCCTCTCTTATATTCCTCAGACAGGAGATTCATGTCCTTCCCTGTACAATCAAGTATTTCATGTTCCAAATGGCACTTGTGCTCTGCTGTTCCACTGACTGCCTCTGCCTAGTATATAGGGCAAAAGGGGCGATATGTATTTTTCAGAATACATGCAAAAGAAACCAACTGCTGTAACTGATCTCCTTGTCTTTGCTCCTTGTTGCAAACAGAGCCGTTTAGCAAAAGTGACAGTGCTTAAAATTCTAATGCCAACCTTCTTAAAAACTGAATTGAATTTCTGTCAAGTACTGTCACACTTGCTAAACAGCTGTGTATGCGAGGGTGACCTTGAATACCCAGATTTGAGTCTCTGCTCTCACTGTTAGTTCTTCTGCCTTGATAGGATCTCCTATGACCAATTCTTCAGCTTGACAGTCCAGATCATAACTGTGCACAGTTGTAGGAGCACAAACTGAAGAACCAGCTGTGGGGAGGGGCTGGAGAGTCCCGAAATCTCCCATCAGCTCTGGACCCCTGTCCCCTTCGGGGGCTGAGTACAAATGGGGATGCAGTGTGACTGTCTCTGCTTGGGCCTTGCCAAGCTGGTGTAACTGCTGCCGGGAGCTGTTAACCAGGCAGTTTAAGTTCCAGTTCAAATTGAATCATCTTGCACAACCAAGTGGAGTAAAAAAAATGGCATGCCTTGACCAATTCAGCCAGACTGTAAGATTGGTTACTTAACATTCGCTTTTTCCCTTTCACCTAAAATTTTTAACAATATGTGAGAGAGACAGTGGTGAACTGGGACTGTGGCAGTGTTAGTTTGGACTGGAGTTCTGAGCAGGTAATATATTTTGTATTGCTGAATGTTTGTAGAGTAAAAAATTCCCTTGATGATGTTTGTTTCCCTTCCACTAATTCTGTTTGACTTTCTGTTGCTATAGAGTAGAACAGAGACCTATCCAAAAAATACTCTCCTGAGAGCTACGCACTGTCTGCGGAGGACCACATTAAGTTTCACACAGGAGAAGCAACATACACTGTCCCTATAAACAGTCAGTAGTACAGGACCTGCTCTTCTTGGAAGGTCAGAGGTGAGTTAGCAATTGATCTTCAGCTTTCCTGTCAGTTCCTTATTATTGGTAGCATGGACCACTTCCCCACTTATGTATTCTCAGTATACAAGCACAGTCTCTGAGCTTCAGAAAATTGTGTCAGGTGAGGAGGGGGGGGAGTTACCACTTAAGCATTCACCCTTCATGAGCCTGTCTTTTGTCCTTCACCTTTCTCTCTAGCCTGTCATGAGATACAGTAGAAATGAGATCCTCCTCTGAAGAGGTAGATATCATCTGAGTCTTAAAATACTTTTTGGCCATGATAACTTTCTAGTGAATTTTTTATTGTAGTGTTTCTTTGCTGTTAACCATTTCTCATCTACCATTCCATTGTTCCTCAAATAAAAGCAACATGAAGTGCCTTTCGAGTTTGCAACAGATATTTATTTAACAAAATGGATGCCACCAACATATCTCCAAAAGGCAGATATGTATAACAAAATAACAACGGTTGGTTTCCAAAATGAAATCAACAGCAATTTTAAGGCAGGATGTTCTGTGAGTTTTCATGCAAGAGCATATTCAAATGTTCCTTTATCCAACCCCTCAACTTCATCTTCCCATGTAGAAGAAGGCATACTACTGTAGGGGTCGAGCAAGATTTTGAAGCATCTGATAATTAGAAGTCCCAAGAAAACACACAAAATCCCCACAAAGGCAAAGCCAGTTTTTTGCTCTAAAGTCAGAGGGAAGGCAGACATTTCATTGACACTCATGCTGGCTGAAGTGTTGCTGCAGTAATTACTGCTCATCATTGGGCATCACATCCTGGTGACTCTGTGGGATTTTCACCTCTATTGCTTCTTTGCCTGCATAGAAAAGTAGAATCAGTTTGGTTAGATCTAAATGAGTGTGTATATCTGAGCTGTAGCATATGAACATTTGGAAATGAAAACCAGCCTGGATTTTAGTAGTGTCCTGTTGTTTTTTCACATTTAAATTAATGTGGTAAAATTGCAACTTTTAGCCTCTATACACCATCCACTTACTGGCCTCTGTTATGAGACAGCAAACACAATTTTCTGGCTTTCTGCCTCCTTAAAACAGAGTAATTTGAGCACATGGCTGTTGCAAACAGTGTTTTGTCAGACTGGGCACAAGCTTACAGATTCTGGTTTGGCAATACTCACCAAGGTCTCCACCTGGAGAAACCAGTACGTTTTCTGAAATGGCTTTATGGCTCAGTCCTTAAACTAGTTAAACTCACAGTGACTTCGGATGGAATTTCAGCCAAATCATGTGGATTTTGCTCATGTCATTTAGCTTGTAAACCTAAACAAACAGATTCGACTTGTAAAATAAAACATTCTGTGTGCAATTTTAGTGAAGTCTTGGGCTCCATTTTCAGAAAAATGCTGTGTGCATTTTGAGCTTGTAAGAAAGAGAGCATATTGGTAAAATTGCCCCTTCACCTTCCTCTATACATGTCCACTCTTGTGTGTGAGGAAAGATCAGGGGAGAAGAGATAACAGAAGTAAATTCCCTTCCCCTAAATCTTGCTCTCATTTGTTTCTCCTCCTTGGTCTTCCCCATTAGATACTTACATATCCTGACATTTTTACAGGCATAGTAAACACCAGATCTGAACATGCTCCTCGTGGAGCTCAGGGGACTGACCCTGATGTGTGTCCTATGGGGACAGGATGCTTGAGCATCTCCACCCCGGCATTGCTACCAGGAGAGCTCTGTGTGTTTCCAGCCAGGAGAGACTTTTGTCTTTTTAAGGACATTTTATCTATAGATTTTAGTTGGGGCTGGGAATCATTCTGCTTTATTTTAGGTTTTCCATCAGATACTGAAATCAGATCTTTCTTTTGTCTCTATAGGCAGCAGGAGAATTGGAAGGACTGGGACATCAGAAGTGCCAAAGGACAAAGACGTTTTTATTTTAAGGTTGGAGTTTGAGGTTTTTTGGCTCTTGTTAACACCTATTTAACTAACACACCTCGAGGGAAAAGTCTTTTCGTTAAAAATTTATCAATCTTTCCCCAGGGAATTCCCAGTATCCATTTATTTCTTGGCAGAGTAATTAGGCCACCCAGAGCTCTGTGCTGCCATGGCTACACTGCTTCAGGTACCTGTGCTGGCAGCCAGTTTAAAGGGAGCTCCAGCATCTGTACTGCAGTCATGGCTGAAAGCAGCCATATCATGAGTCAGGCTACAATTAATAACAACAGGAAAACTAAAAATAAGATTTGGTATTCCTGAGAGGACAGAAATGGATAGAACTTTTATCTTGTTTGGTGTCTCCTTTCTCACTTCAGAATTTGTGGGATTTTGGAATGCTATGCTAAAGAATAAAAATTTTAAAACAAGGATTAAAAGAACAAGGCACAAGACTTTTTCTTTTTTGCAATAGCCCTCAATATATTAGGCATTAAATAATCTGGTTTCCTATTACAGTCTTTACATGTTTGCCAGAGCATAACAATAAACCATGTTTGTTCTGTAGAGCTGTGGATGAGATCCTTCCTTGTTTTGAATGATATTCTGCTCTTGGGTCATGCTGGTTTAATTCCTGTTAAATTGGAGAAAAGATCCAGACAAAGCCTATGGGAATTAGAAGTATTGTCAACAACAATCAATATTTATTTTCTGAAAATACATCATTGATAAAGCCCACCTGCTGTACGGATTTTCATTGGGCATACTTCCAATTTTTCTATTAAGTTTGACCTTCTGTAGGAAAAAAAATGTCACAGAAAGTTCAATATCACAAATTTATGTCACAAATCAGTTGATGTGAACATGAGCCAGTCAAGGAAAAAAAACCAAACCTTCCAAAAGTCCTCGGACACTGGGTTATAAAAATTAAATTAGAGGCTTATAAAATCATATGTAGACACTACTTGGGAAAGCCAGACCCAAAAACCTGATTGCTATCTTGAAAGACATGGAGAGAAATCTTGGGAACAGGCTGGCTATGGAGAACCCTGCATTTGAGCTGAGTCCAGAGAAATATGCAGATGTTTTAGGTGACATTTCTTCACTGTAGAAATTCCAGTCTTGCTAATTTTGCAGATTACACGCTGGAATTAGTGGGATTTGTTTGTAGGTTATGAGCTTGTGAGATGTTATGGGACAGAACTCTGCAAAGCTTGACTGATGCTGAAACACGGAGTAGTAACAATTTGACTGAAAGAGCTGCATGAGAAAACAGTGGGCATTTTGCTTAAGCTTTGAGTTCTTCTCTTCCTTGTCCCAAATTTCAGAAATTGTAATTGAAGCCTTAAAGTTCCCAGAACAATTTGCTCTAATTATGTATCCCCAACACTGTGGTACCAAGACTGATCCTGAGTGCCTTTCTACTGTTTTCACATTTTAGTGCTGCATACAGGTTAGATGTCCTCTCCCAGTTAGTCAGATACCCTTTCATCTGCTGCAGTGTATGTGTCAACTCGTGAGTCAGAAGACCGTGAATATTAACTAACATGGCCTGGATCCAAAAATCCTTGAAGATAACCTTTAGGGCAGTATGATGGGGACAGGCATTATATCAGTTAGAATCTGCAGAGTCATTTTGTAGGGGCTGACCTCAGACTGATCCCTCTTGACTTCTTTTTATAGGTCAAGACTCTACTCATCCTTTGATTTATTGCCTGTATAAAAACACTGGCATAAAGGAAGGCTCTTTAACATCCTGCTGTGAAATAAAAGGCCATTGGAGGACCTTGTGAGGCCAGAAGAAACAATGGGAGCCCTAGAGAAAACAGGAATGAGGAAAATAACTTAGCACATAGATCACTAAGGTAAGAACAGAAGTATGAGCTGGGGGTGCTGGCTGCACCTGTGGAGGGTGAAGGGGAACACCATAGGCTCTAAGTATTGTGAGGCAGCCGGAAGAACGATGTTGAAATTCTTATTCTAGCAGCATCACCAGCCCAACTCTGCCAATGTTTGGTGTGGATTGAAGATCCCAGCCCCAGCTTTTTGGTGGTTTGGGCGTCACTTTTTTTAGACCTAGCATCCACCCCTGTGTTTCTGGAGATACTGAGAAGATTAAGAAAGTAGCCAGTAAGTCTTTGATAGAGACTTCCTCAGTTAATCTTCCTTGTATTTTGGGTTTCAGTCCTTCCCTCACAGAACCCCCTATAGGGTTTTTTTTGTAATGGCTCAGTACTGGAAATGAGTGCCCGTAACGTCTGCTCAAGCTGGGAGCATTCATCCTCCTGGCATGATTAATCCTCAGGTGCCTGCAAACTCACTTCATAAACGATAGCGTGTAACAAAATGGACTAAATCAGTTGCCATCTGTTCTCCCCTTGGATGTCTGCAGCCCAGCTGCTGGTTCACGGATCTGGTCATTCTGAAGGTACTTCAAAACAGCTTCAGTCCCAGGCTTGTGTTTCCGTGACAGCGAGCCTGAATTGAAAAGGTGCTGGTGTGGTTAGGGACAAACAGGCATCCTCTGGGAGCTTCAGCAGCACTTCATTTACACTTAGCTATCTGGTCAAGGGAACTGAACTGTATTCCAGGAATGCTATTACAGGAATTGGGCACAGGAGGTAGTAGGGCAAAAGGATTAGCAATGGAAAGGACCTAACGAAACAGGAATCAGCAAGAATTGTCCAAAGGGTCTAAGCCATCTGAGTTAACAACACATGGCCAGGAATGCTGCAGAAACAGCTCTGTGAGCACACAGCCAACCTGTCATGCTCCTGTGCACACTGCATGCCTGTATTCTCGGAATCGCTGGGGAGAAGACTGTCTCTCTGGGGTGAGGTTTCTGAGACAGCATACAGGGAGATGTAAGTAGGAAGGCCAGAGCATGGATGTCCGGCAGATGAAAGCTTGGATAACTGTTCTGCAAGGAGAGCAAAGCCCCACAAAAACAGGCAGTGCTTTTGCAGCACACAGGGCACAGGCAACACTTTCACATGAACGGCATTCCCCTGCATAGAACCTGCAGCCGGGCAGCGACACTTCCAGCCTTCAGACCAGCAATGAATTGCAGAAATGAGATTTCATCCTTCGTAAATACGCAAACCTGGAGTCTCTGTCGGACGAGAGCTCCTGTGCCCATGAATTCATGTACGTGGTCTAGGTTTGGAGAATATAGAGAGACAGGAAAATAAAACGTTCACTAGCCTCATCCTCAACTTGTGAACGTGGGAAAGTGTTGCCTGCTTCCTCGGGGATGGAGGCTGCGAGAGAGCGAGCACCTGCAGAGCAATTGTTGCTGTAGGGTTGCACGCAGAGCCTTCACTTTCACCGCCCCGCTTCCCTGGGGGGCGCAGATTTGCGCGTTTGCCCTCCCTCCGCCCTCGGCCGCCCCCCGCCCGGGGTGCCTGCCCCCGCGGGCCGGGCCGGGCGGTGCCGCAAGGTCAGGC
>NW_020799112.1:19466409-19474680 GCF_003259725.1 Athene cunicularia
TTCCTAAGGAGCTCTAGTTTTCTTTTTTAGCCTTGTCCCTGATTTACTTGGGGCCCCATGAAGGTCTCTCGCTAGAGGGAAACAGCTATGGTTTGGGATTTTGGGATCAGCAAACACGCAAGGGCTTAGAATTGCATGGTGCCCCCTCAATCTAGCACCACTGTTTCGGGAGAGTGACATAAATCCATGTTTTTCCGGTAATTGTTGAGCATTGCTATACTTGGAGAACCTCGCTGTAAGTAGGTCTAGTTCTGGGGAGTAGCCAGGACCATTATATCTGCTCTCTCTGGGAATCAGGGGCAATATTGACGGTAGAAATACCTGAACTCTGAGTAGATTTCTTGCCTCTTCTGTCAGATTTTGGGCATGGATACTGGGTCTTGCACTACCATTTTTCCTGGAAAAGATTTACTTGTGGGATCTTCCTCCCTATAGATCTGATATTATCCTTTCCTCTCAGTGTTCTTGTAGGAGTGAATGTTGAGGGGTTTTTAACTGTGAAATAAACGGCCCTCTTGTACTATGGCGTGGCAGAGGTTGCTGAAATCATGATTATTTCTAGGAATCTGATGCTCATGTTCCCTTTTAAAGACTTTACTTTTGGTTTTATGTGTTGGAGATCTACTTTTCATGGAAATGAAACTGGAAAAGAAACTGGTTGCCACTAACAGGCAATCAACCTCCTTCTTCAGCTACCGGTTGTCAGCAGACATTGTTTGTTTCTGTTCAAGATGTTATATTTTAACATGGAGAAGTGATGGAATGTCCTAATATTTTCCTCTGTTTCATTGGTTTTTCACTATAAAGTCACTAGTTTTGCACAGGAACAGTGATTTTCTGTAAGGCAAATGGGATAGCAGCGTATGTGTTACTGTGCTGGATTCATGGACAAATGGAGTGTTCACTACTCTTCACTTTATCAGGCTTCATCTTCTTTGTATTCAACAGAACAATAACTATTACTTCCATCTGACTTCACTCATATTTGCTGTTGATTTAATCCTTATTTTAGGGAGTCTTGTGTTTCCTCAAAGAAGAGCCCTTGAATAGAAATTGAGATTTTATAATCATGTAGTAATTTGGTACATTGACATTGCAAATTCAACCGGCCTAATTTAAGGTTGGACAAGGCACTTAAAGCCAAGTGGGTGCCAGTGAGTGAAAGGCAATAAGGAAGTCTTAGAGCTATTAGCTGGTTAGTACTTTTTGATGTTTAAGGATCATTTGAGTGCTGTAAGTGTGAAGAAAATGTAACTATTTTGAGGGATGACTAACTCCATTGTAGCTTGCTTTTTGGTTTAGCTTTAAACAGCTCTTTGAGCATTCCTCCACAAGCAAACAAACTCTCCCTTCAGTTGCTGGAAATTTAAAATGGACTGATGACGGTAGAGTCAGTGAAGAATTCTGTGCACGAGAAGAAACAGATCAAGTTGAAATTCTCCTCCTAAGCAAATTTAAGCAAGTCTAAGCAAGGTTATGAAAACATGCATAATCAGAAGGCAATAGTATATGGGGGAGATAAAAGCACTAGTAGAGGGCACAGTGAAAGAAGGAGGATTGTATATTATGTAGAGGATTATATATTCATTTATGTATTGATCAGAGTTGTAAGTAGGAATTATTTTATGTAATTTAATTCAGGGTATTTAGTGTTTTAAAAAGGATAAACACCTCTGTTCTACCATCGCTTTTTCTGTAGTCTTAAAGGACCTGAATCTATGTCCATGCTTGTCCAAAGGCCATGCTCTTACTAGATACTAACTTCACCAGGGGCTCGAACGTGTAGTCCGCAGTCCTGGGGGTCCGTAGGGTACTCCTCTGGTGACTGCCAGGAATGAGGCAGAAAAACAAGTTCTACAAAGCCAGTCTTCCCGTGTTAAATATCTGAATAAGCCCACTCTCCAAATAGGAAAAGCTTAGGGATTCAGAAGCTTAAGAAGGTTGAAAATCACAGCTTTTAAGTCCAGCACACATCAGTGTTAGGGAAGGTGGAAGAGTGCATGCATACAGTGAAAACCAACAGTGCCACCTGGTGTGAGTGGGACAGGAGGGTTGGTCCATGAGGAGGGCAAATGTCCCCAGGTATGTGCCCAGCTCCTCCACCTTGGGGTTGGAGCGAGACTGTAGCCAACAGGGAGAGGGCAAAGGGCTTCTAAGGTGGGATGGGTTCTCTTTAGACCTGCAGGAGGTAGGTGTTTACTGCCTCACTGTGAAAGGCGGAGATGATGGGTATGTTAGGGTCACTCAGCCTGTCATTAGAATCACGGAATGGTTTGGGTTGGAAGGGGCCTTAGACACCTCCAGGGAGGGGGCATCCACAACCTCGCTGAGCAGCCTGTTCCAGTGCCTTGCCACCCTCACCACGAAGAACTCCTTCCTTACATCTAATATAAATCTACACTCTTTCAGTTTAAAGCCATTACCCCCTGTTCTATCACTACATGCCCTGGTAAAACATCCCTCTCCAGGTTTCTTGTAGGCCTCTTTCAGGTCCTGGAAGGCCACTATAAGCTCTCCCCGGAGCCTTCTCTTCTCCAGGCTGAACACCCCCAACTCTCTCAGCCTGGCCTCACAGGGGAGGGGCTCCAGGCACCTTGTGATCATGCTTGTTGCCTCCTCTGAACCTGCTTGAGCAGGTCCATGTCCTTCTTATGTTGGTGCCCCCAGAGCTGGACCCAGCCCTGCAGGGGGCTCTCAGGAGAGCAGAGTAGAGGGGAGAATCCCCTCCCTCGCCCTGCTGCCCACACTGCTCTGGGTGCAGCCCAGGATACCGTTGGCTTTCTGGGCTGCCAGCGCACATTGCTGGCTCACAGTCAGTTTTCCATCCACCAACACCCCCAAGTCCTTCTCCTCGGGGCTGCTCTCAATCCACTCCTCCCCCAGCCTGGATTTGTGCTTGGGATTGCCCCGACCCATGGGCAGGACCTTGCCCTTGGCCTTGTTGAACTCCATGAGGTTGGCACGGCCCCACCTCTCCAGCCTGTCCAGGTCCCTCTGGATGGCCCATCCCTTCCCTCTAGTGTGTTGACCCCCCCCCACAGCTTGGTGTCGTTGCCAAACTCGCTGAGGGTGCCTCGATCCCACTGCCCGTGTCCCCAGCAAAGATGTCAAACAGCGCCGGTCCCAGCCCCGGCCCCTGAGGACGCCACTCGTCACCGCTCTCCAGGGGACATCGAGCTGTTCACCACAACTCTTTGAGCGCGACCATCCAGCCAGTTCCTTCTCCACCGAGTGCTCCATCTGTCACATCCATGTCTCTGCAGTTCAGAGACAAGGATTTTGTGTGGGACAGTGTCAGATGCTTTGCACAAGTCCAGGTAGATGATGTCGGTTGCTCTTCCCTTACCCACCAATGCTGTAACCCTGTCACAGGAGGCCACCAAATTCATCAGGTATGATTTGCCCTTGTGAAGCCATGTTGGCTGTACCAACCACCTCCTTATTTTCCATGTGTTCCAGCAGTTTCCAGGGGGATCTGCTCCATGACTTTGCCTGACCAAGACTGACTGCCCTGTACTCCCCTTGGGTGCTCTTTGTTTCCCTTTTTAAAAATGGGGGTTATGTTTCCCCTTTTCCAGTAAGCTGGAACTTCCCCGGACTGTCGCAACTTCTCAAATAAATATGATGGACAGTGGCTTCACCACTTCATCTGCCAGTTCCCTCAGGACCCCTGGATGCATCTCATCAGGTCCCATGGACTTGTGCACCTTCAGGTTCCTTAGATGGTCTCGAACCCGATCTTCTCCCAGTCCCTGCCATTTGGGACCACATACCTTGTGGAAGAAAGGACCAAAATGCAAGCAGGTTGCTCAGATTTTTTTCTTTTGTAACTTAATCAGCTAATGATTTGGGGGAAGAGAGGCTAATATGAATTGTTGCAATATAGGACTAGTAAAAGTGCTACCAAAAGTCTGGGGTTATGCAGCCTTTTAGGGGTAAAAAATATATGATTAAGTTTTAGGCTCTTAAAATGTGGTTGCATAACACAGGGGAAAAAAAAAAAATAGAAAAAGTCATATTTAAGCCTTCAGTGGGGGAAAAAGTTTAGAACCCTGCAGATCAAGTAGAGCAGGTCTGTGTGACTGATCCCATATCGTGGGTATAGGATGCAGCACAGTTTTTCTGGTTTTAAATATACAACATGCAGAACAAAAACCTCAGCAGACTGTTCCATTCTTGTAGCAGGCATTTGTACAATCTCTTGGGGGGTGGGGTACGGAGGGGTGCGTGTCTGAGCCAGTTAGTGCTGTTGAAGACTTATTTGGGGTGTGGGAGGGAGAACAAGAAAGAGGACGCAAACTGGAAAGGTGTCAAAAGGACACGGGAGGGTGTGGAAGAAGCAATCAGCACCGCTGCTGCAGGTGTGAAGGTCTGTGCAGTAGGTGGGCTCGAGCTGTGAAATGGGTGAGCTCTGCGGCACCCGGCTGGAAGATGGGAGATGCTGCCAGCACACAGGCTCTTGAATTTGATAGTTTGCCTTTTTGAAGTGTAAAACCCAACAATTGCAAAGGGAGAGTTTGGGGAATACTACTTGCTTTACTTCAGGTCCATTATAGCTATGCAAAAGAGGGTGTCAGCTGCAGACTAGGGTTAATTTTTTTGAGAACAAAGTAAAGCAGTGTAGGTTGGGTGCAGCCTTAGGCAGTGCAGACTGGTTTGGAAATACTTGTGGCTGTGCAAAAAGGAATCTTTAAATGAGCTGCAAAAGTCAAATGATTTACAAAGCAAATCTGTTAAAGCAATCCTTCTCCAGCTGTACTCGGGACAGGGTCTAGAAAATGCTAAGCATGTTTAGGTGTCATAGCAAACAAAACAAGAAAAGTATGTGCAACACATTCACCACGCAGGCATCATATAGGTCAGAACCATGTCTGACTGAAACCAGTCATTTACAACAACAACAAAAAAGCACCAAAAATAAAAACATATGAGGCTCAGAAGTCTCATTCTCTCAAGTTCCATTCAAAGGGACTTTCAGGAAGATAGAACTTTTTCACAAGTCCAACCTACTGAAAGTGTTGATGAACTGCTTTTGATCATAATTTAACTGGAAACAAAATTAAAACCGGTACTGAGATGAACTGAAGACCAATTAAAATGATTCTTCTAAAAGGATAGTGATACATATTTGGTCATTAGCAAGTTGAGAGCAGTGACTTGTTTATCAGGGAGGACTTGAGACTTGAATTTCCTGGAGAGTTTCTGCACTGAAAAGAATGCTGATACTTAGAACACATGTAATTATTTTAGCTCCGTAAATACTACTTGTACAAAAGACTTCCCAGAGTAGTTCCTTTACAGTTCCTTATATTTACATATATATACAGGAACACTAATAATATTCCATTATCCTCAACTCCCTGTATAAATCAGTGCCTCAACTCCTGCTTGCCAAGAATACGCAGCCATAATGCCATACATCCTATCCATAACTGAGAAACACTATTTACGTTAGGGGACAATGGGAGGAATTTCTTAGGGCAGCAGATCAAGAACACACTTAACAGTTTTGTACTAAATGAGGGATCCCTTTGTCACAGGAACATTCCTCAGAGACCGTGTCTGTCTCCTTTAAGGGCATGAACAGAGGCAGAAGAGATGTTGGAAGCTGTGTACCAAAAGGTAATTTTAAAATATTCTCAGGAGAGATCTGCAGTGAAAAAAGATACTTTCTCAGCACAAACACAAGCATAGAAAGATACTGTTACTCCTTTTTTTCACTTACTATGCCAAGTAGATTTTAAAATTTTTATTTCAGTTGTTTTATATGCAGAAATCTTTCTAGGGAAAGACTTAAGCTTTTCTCAACACAATTTTGTAGACCACAGAAAACCCACTTTTTAATCCCAATTCACCCCTGTCAGCTCCTGAACAGCTCTTTGTGGCATTGTTCTCCCATTTTTGTTATTGTTCTTTGAAAACAGAAAGATTGAGGGATTATGCGTGAGACTTCTAGAAAAGGATGCGAGACTCCCATAAAAGTCCTGAAACAGGCAACTGAGGTAAAAAGAATGTTATAAGTAGGAGTTGTGGTGCGAGGTGAACAGGGCAAAGCTAGCAGCACGCCTCCAGGCTTTAAGTGAAGCTCTGCCCCTATGCAACTTTAATATGGTACACCTCTAAATTTATAGATGTGTATCACTGTATAGACTGTACAATTATCATTATTTATTACAAAAGACATTCAGTGACAACTAATTGTACTGGTACAAAACTATGTGTAGAAAGGCATACAAACTTGAGAAGGAGGCAGCTGAAATAGCCAGCAGATTAAGTAGGCAGACTCCGTGTAAGAAAGTCAATAATTCTTCCTGTTATTATCATCCACGGGCCCACAGGCACAAGAATTCAGCATCAGCAGCTTAGTGCCATAATACTGGGTTAGGGAGTATAGGATTCCAACACTTGAGATGCTTCATGCGAAGCACAGTGAAACAGAGGTCTGGTAACAGGGTTTAGTAACCTGAACATGTGAATTACTTCCTTTAATCCTGCAGAAGTGAGAGCTGTAAAATGTAATGACAGTAATTTCAAGTAAACATTAACTATTTCAGCAATGATTATTATCGGAAATACCAAGTTATTTATCTAATTATGGTTAATGTGTGAACAGAATTGCACCTCTTATCAGACCTCTAGACATGCCTTTCTACCTTCATCTGGGATGTAGGGTGTTTCATAGTGTCTTTGAGCTTTCTCCAAAATCGCAGGTGTTACCAACGCCTGGTGTAACAACCATGAGGACAGACAGACAAAAGAGGGTCCCAGCAGCTCATCAGGAGTTTACTTCCAAAACCCACATTTGTCCAGGTCAGCAATTCTTAACTGTCTCTTGCCAGAAACACACTCCAATAGAGATGTGAAGCCTCTGGACTGTTCAGCTTTTCTTAACCTTCATTTATGGTTTTCTTAAAAGAAGTGCATGGATACCTGTGGGTCAGCAACCAGAAGCCACTGATCTAAATTCACTGCTGAGGGCTGAATGGTTTTCCTTATATAACAGATGTTAATACACAGTTTGGTGATCCCTTTAGAAATAATGTGATACTTGTGGTTCGTGAAATGATTAAACTTTGTCCAAAGGATAGAAATTCTTTTTTTCTTTTAAAAATATTGCTTAAAATCTATTTTCCCCCCAACTGATAGTGAGAAATTAGAATTGAAGAAGCAAAGGGAAGCTGAGAGGAGTATGTCACAGATTCTACCTCATAAGTAAATTAACATCTTCCAGGATGAGTGATAGAGAATGCAAAATGTTTAGTAGTGTATGTGTGTGTGTGTGGCACGGACCTATGTAATTTTTAAATTTTATATTAACAACTATTCATATTTAATTGTTATCTGTATTTAAGAATAAAACAAATGTCCATCTAGAAGCTTCCAGTGCTCTACACTTGAATTTGCAGCTTAATCTGCCCAGTAACTTTATACGTTTATAAATAATCTGACATCTGCAGTTGGAGGACAATGTAGGTACAAGCTTTTTGGTCAATACTAGAAGAGTGTCCCAGCACCCCTAAGGGGGCTGGGCATAAGGGTTGTATTTGGTCTGTGAGCTGTCTCAACACAGGTTAAAGGGTGATTTGAGTCCGCAGAATTCATTTCCTCATGAATGTGGGGATCTTCCTAGTGCTGGACGTACGGAAATGTTGGGAAAAAGACATAGGCAGGAGGAGTACTTTACTGGTGACTACTCTGATTTTTGAAGGAACAAGGAGACTGTAAACATAGGAAGAAGGCAAGGCAAACTTTGTTTTAGGAGATATGACTTCAATTCATTGTGTATTCCTAGCGTAAAATTTGAATAGTAAGTTAGAGTCTGTTTTCTGAAGTAGAGAGAAGACAGTGACTGAGGCGACTCGCTTCGGAATGCGGATGGTCCCCAAACATCAGGCGTGATGTGAGCTCGGTGAAGGGTCAGGCAGGCTGAGGTGGAATTATTAGAAACATAAAGGTGAAGAGCTGGGAACGTGCAATGGTTTATTTGTTGTTAACACCCTGCGGCTCTGCAGGGACTGTTGAGCTGTACGAGACTGGCTGTTGAGGGGTGCGGGGGTCGCTGCCCCCCGCGAGAGGAGGTTGGTTTCAGATGAGGGGGGCTTTGCCGTGGCGGGGGGGGCAGGACTGATGACCCGGGGGCAGGCCCGAGCCGGGGCAGAGCTGCCCAGCGGCGAGCGGGGGGCAGCGGGCTGGAGGCCCAGTCGCCCCCCCCGGAGCCGGGGCCGCTGGGTCCCGCGCCCGAGCCGCGCTGTGCCGCTCCTGCGGGGGAAA
>NW_020799112.1:19474730-19486240 GCF_003259725.1 Athene cunicularia
GGGGGGGGGGGTGAAGTCTCCCGGTGCAGTGGCTGAGGGCTGGGCGTCTGCTCGGGGAGCCGCAGGTGGCGGCGGTGTGGAACCGGGCCGGCGGCTGAGCTCTCGCCGCTTGGCTGCTGCGAGCCTCCGGCCTGCCGTAAGGGGCTCCGGTCAGGCCTGTTCTCTCGGGATCCGCTTCTAGAAGTGTTCTGGATCGCTTCTGGTTTTGTTTACAATTTCCACCTCTTACCGCAGTGGTGTGCTTTGCAAAGCCTTTGAACCAATCTTTGTTTATGTGAGAATGGTAAGATAGGCCTGTGGTGATTGACTTCTTACAAACAAAATCCCTCACATACGTGCTCAGACTTTTGTAAATAGTAACGTGAACATACATGGAACGTGTAAACTGTGCCTTATATAGCAGGTCTAAAAAAGAACATAGCCTAAGGGAGCCAGGAGTACCAGCTGGAACAATACGGTGAACAACCTCTTACGGGTTTGGTTGGTTTTGATGTCAGGCTTTGAGGGTCGTCATTCTTTACGTGAACTAGGTTTTGGTCTTGTGTTACTGGAATTTCAATATCTATTCCAATCTCATTCACGTCTTGGAGGGAAAAAGCATTTATAGGAGATTTATTGTTGCAGTACATCAAAGCTGTTGAGATCTGTGAAGTTTTGACATGTTCAGAGCAGCTTTGGTCTGATACTGTTGTGTTTAAAAAATGCACGTGGGATCAAGTTCAATGTAAAGCTGGAGGAATAAAGACATACTTCATGCATTTACTTGACTCCCTGTGAAATTCAAATAGTTTACAAGTTTAAAATTTCACATTACCATAAAACAGCAGGTGTTTTTTTCCTGAGCCTGGCCCTGAGCTTTGAAACTACACAAATTATCGTTGAATTTTCTCAGGAAGATTGTGACCCTTTGGCACCTTTGAGGCATATAACATCTTAATGCCTTTTGGGGTTGCAACTGTTAAAATCATGACTTGATTTCTTTGTAGCCATCCCTCTGTCAGCAATTTTCCCTCCAAAACTAATCAGAAGCAAATGAAAAATCCCAGTCATTCTCTGTGGTAGAAATCACAGCTTTGACTATAACGCACAGATCTTGGTAACAGAGTTTCATATCTTGCTCTTTCAGGTAGGGTTTCCAGTCTTCCCCAAAACACAGGTAGGAAGGATTAAGCTGTCAGTGTGCAGGTGAAACGTACTACTTAGAGTGTAACCAGGTTTGCTTAGCACTCAGATTAAATTGGAGAGGAATCCTGTTTTCAACTTGCACACATGCCTAAGTTTATTGCATTGAGCAGAGGAACTGTTCAGCACAATAAAGCTAAGCTAGTCTTTGTGCTTTAGAATCACACGTTGTGGACTTCTTGCATTTTCTGTCTCTGCTGATGTCTTATTTGTATGGACACTTGTGACCAGAGGAGTAGAAGTTTGTTTAAAAAGATTCAGTTTTTAGGGCTTTCCTGTTTATTTACCTTGTTGTGCTCGTTATTTTTTAGGCTTCTGGTTTTGTATAGTTTTGTCTTTTGTCTCCAAAACTTTATGGAAGTTCAAAGACATTATTTTTAAAAAGGTAAAAATCTCTTTCTAATCAATGAGGACATGTTTTTTTTTAAAGAAATTAAGGTAGACCTCTCTTTTCCAACCCAGACATGTGCTGGGGATTTCACAGGCAAGTCTTAATTAAATGTATAAAATGATTCGTTCATACAAAAGGCAAAGAGTAGAAATTACCATTGTTTTTTGCCCCCAAAAATGTCAGTTTATAGTCTCTGACACTGTCTTTTCTGTGGTCTATAGGTGACTAATATGACATTACTTTGAATGCATTATTTGATTGAAATTATTTTTAATATTCGAGGAGGAGAGTGAGAGCTACATCCACAAAAGGGTCTTTGCCTGCAGTTCATTCACTGGCCCCTGTTGTTTTTAGCAGATGAGTTTTGCAAGAAGGGTTTGGTTGGTTGTGGGGTTTTTTTTAAATCCTCTTTTTTTTCATCATACTGGCTGTGAGCTCAAGACTACATGAGGTGTCTTCTTGTATCCCAGGTTTAAGAGTTTATGCCAAACTTCTGTCCTCTGTGCTCGCTACTGATTTGTACAGCCAGGTCTTACAGTTCCTGTGGATTCCGTATTTGGAGACCTGGCTCTTCTTGTGCACTACATTGAGCACCCAGGGGCTGTTTCATAATCCTTTAAGCAGGAAAGCGCTTAAAAGGCTAAAGAGAATCCATTGCTCTAATCCTAAAACTTAAGGAAGACCTTAGATTTTACCAGCAGTCTCATTGGGCAGGAGTTTAGCATTTGCAAATGGTACTGGATTGGAAGGAACTGATCTGACTGGATAACCTAATATACTGTTCTTTCCTTCCCCTGTCCCTCTGGCTCCCTCCAGTTTCTTGCATTGTTCCCTCCATTTCACTTCATTACACAGCCACACAGGAATTATGTTGCCACAACAGACAGGATGATTTGGAAGAGGGGTGGTGCAGAGGGAAGCTGGAGGATGCTTGAACCAGATAACGTGTTGTTGACTTCGAATGTCTTAAATTTTACAAATACTTAGCCCAGAGGAGTGTCCACACATTTCTCAGTTGCTAATCCTCTTTTAATCCACTTGTAAAGACAAGGACTGTGAAGTTCATATCATATGAGTACTTCAAAATTTGGGAAAAAGTCATGGGAGAAGTACAGATGTATTTGAATTTATTCCTCCCTGAAAAGTGCCCATGCTTGAGTAGATAATACATCTTGCATCGTGAAAGGCTGCTTGCACGTGCTCTTGACTGCAAGACTGTCACTGTTTTATTAATGCAGAGAACTGAAAATACTCATTTCAATTAATCAAAATCAATGATCTTGCCATATGTTGTGATTGTAAGACTGAAATGTCTGTTTTGACTAATTTTACACCAGAAGCCTTGCAAAGTGTCAAAACGAGATTAAAAACTAAGCCTTCTGAAATGTGGGAAAAATTCTAAAGATAGCGATGTAATTTAAGAAGGAGGGCTCGCAGTCAATCGCTTGTGGCAGTTCTGTAGGACATTTCCTTGTAATTGTTCTAACTTGAGTGGCCAATGCTGGCTTTTTAAAATAAACATTTCTATAAAAGTACTTTTTAAGTTTCTCATTAACTGTGGTGAGATTTGAACTAGACTTTGATGTGTATCTCCCAAGTAGCGTCTGTTCAGTGGATCACATTTGTGTGGGTTTATCACCGGATTCTTTCAGCAGTTCACTTTTTTTAAAGTAACAGTTCAGGCACCTTGATCTTCTGTTAACATGCTAAATCATCTCACCATAGTAACACTATCAGGAGCGCTGAAGAGTTTTGGATATTTAATCTAATTCTGTTCAAAGTGTTTGGTGTTACCAAAGTTGAGGTTTGGGCTGCTTTAAAAGAGAGGAAGCAAATTTTCCGTCATTTTCATCTAAAAATAAAAAAGATTTTCAAAGGAGAGCAGCTGCTGTTGCTAAATTTTTGAAAGACCGAGGGCCAGGAGTCTGTGTTTTTGTTGATGCTAGTGGATAATAGCTGGTGACTTAAGTCTTAGATGCAGTGCATGCCTTAATACAGCTAGTTCCTGTTTATTAAGCAAGTTTTCAAATTTTTTCAGTTAAGCAATGAAAGATGTTCTTAATTGAATTTTAATTTTTGTCTAAAAGCAGGAGTCAAAATTATGTGGTAAATAAAATGTCATTTGATTTACAGAGTTGATTTTTATGTATTATTATTGTGCTGAATGAAGTATACCAAGCTGCTCATAAGTTAGACTGTTTTAAATCTCACTTCTGTGGTGAATATCATGTAATTTAGCCAAGTCTGATGTGAAAATTATTAAAGCACCAAGGCATGGATGCTGTAGCTTATTTTTCTGCTGAGTCATCATATTTTGATATTTGTAGTAGTTTCATAGTACCATCTTGCTGAATTTTGACAGATGAAATGGAATGTAACTGAAGTAGCAAGATGTGCTTTCTTTACTTACAGTAGTGAATAAATCTATTATAACATTTTTTTGTTCTAGATAATGCAATTTATTTTGGAATTAGACTGGTAACAGGAATTTATTTTTCCTAATTTGAAAAGCAGCATTGGCATCCTGGGAGTTCTAATAGCAGAGGACATAGACAGCTGTATATAGAGGAGGTATAATAGTCTAATGATCCAACATAAGGCTAATATCTTTTTGTTTGGGATTTTGGTTCTTGTTTTTTTAATGTAGGGATAATGATGAGACAGCAAAAGAAGAGAAAGTACCTGTGAAAGAGAAGTACGTTGCAAAACCGAAGGCAATCCCTTCTCTTGGAAACAAGAATAGATTCCACCCCTATTCAAAGGACAAGAATGCAGGCACGGGAGAGAAGAAGACTATTAATCGTAATAGAGTTTTTATTAGCAACATCCCGTATGACATGAAATGGCAAGCTATTAAAGATCTTATGAGAGAGAAAGGTAACTTATTCCTTATAATACACTTCACATAGAAAGGGGTAGAACTTAAATGCAATGTATATGTCCTTTGAGCCACACAGATTTGATTTGCCTCTTTTTTTTTTTTTTTTTTTTTTTTTTTTTTTTTTACTTGATACATCTATCTCCCTTCCCTCTCTTTCATCTGAGACAATTGCATTGCAGGGTAGGATGGGTAAATGAAGTGCTTACAATCTTCTGCCATTCTAGTGTGACAGTCGAGAGTATATGCATGACCTCATGACTTCTTAAAGAGATTGTGTTTTGTCTAGTTGTAGTCTTTGTAGATTTTTTTTTTTAAGGGCTATTGTATTTAAGCAACACATTTAGTGTGTTAATATGAATAATAAAGGACGTCTTTCAAAAGTTGTTTTGTATTTCTTTGGTGGAATCAGGCTGTGGAATTAACTTTTTCTGCATTGTCACTACTGCCATGACTGTTTGTCTGGAGATTTGTATTAAAAGCTTGTTACTATTGTTGCAGTTCTGATAGAGTAATCCTACTACCCCAAATGTCTTTCTTTGGGGTAAAATAATGCTAATATATGAATTCTGTAAAAAGTTAGTTCTGTGTTTTCCTTGAAAAAAATGATTCTTCAAAAGTAATGCAAAGCACACTTGGCTTTTAGGCTGTGAAAAATGCCAATACCCCCCTTCTGTAACTGCTGGTTTATCTGTTGTAAGGTGACGTGACTATTTGATTGGTTTATTTATTGAAACTCCCGACTTTAGAAAGTGAGTGGCTTGCTGTGAAATATTTGATGTGTAAATTTGGTTATTATTGAAGGCAAACATGATTGAAGACATTCAGGTAGAAAGTCACCTTAAAACAGGTGTTGTGAGTAGGATGATAAATGTAACACTTCCCAGTGAACGTTGACGTTTCATTTGTTAGGATAAGGGACTGTGTATATCTGAATTTGTTCACCAACTATATCATACTGGCCAAAACATGATCTGTAGTATGAATTAGGTTAAATATAGTTGTTTGTTTTTAGCTTTTGAGAATGTGGCTGCTGCATATTTCTGAAAATTAGCTAAATTATATAGCCATTGACAGGAGGTACGTTGGTCTGGTTTTGATTGTTGGTGAATAATAGGTGCTTCTCTGTAGAGTTGTGCACAGGGGCACAGTAAAGAAAGATACTGGTGTTTAAATGCATTGTCTCTTGGTATTTTCCCTTTGTATGTCTTATGTAGTTGGTGAGGTTACATACGTGGAGCTGTTTAAGGATGCTGAAGGAAAATCAAGGGTAAGTGCCGTGGGCAACAATCTGCTAGAGGTTTAAAAGTTCCTCAGCAGTTTTATTTTTGTATAATTCCTGTACCAGTTATTGGAAAGTAAGTTTCATTTTTACACTGATTTTCATTAAGATAGCCTTGAGGATTTTGTATTAGTAGTAGCTTGACACTTCCATGCAACTCAAACTAGCTGGCTGTAAAGGACAAAATACTTCTGTAAATGTTAACAAATGGCATTTACTTAATTCTTCTTTTTTAGCAAACATCTTTGTTTTGGTACAAATCTGTTTCATATAAAGGATGTTCAATAAACCACAGATTTTATTTAAATTTTTTTTAGTGTAGTATTCTCTTCTTTGGGGCCAATGAGTATAAAACGTTAGCTAAGAATATACTGTTTGAAGTGCCTGATTTGACAGCTTTGCAGGGTTGGTACTCTAAACACTGGATTAATGTATTTGTTTTCTTAAAACTAAATGGATGGAGATGGTTGGTAGCCAACAGAGTGCCAGCAATGAGGCGCTAAGAGTGAAGATTGTTAAAGCTCCTTTGTCTTCTTAAAAATAGTCAAAAGTTTGGCCAATAGTAGCTCCGAACCTGGAGCAAGAACATGAGAAAGGCAGGTTTGAGTCTTAACTGAGGTGGTATCAATTGTAAATGACTTTCTTTAACGCTTGTTAAAACTAAAACATGCTGTCAGCTTTGCTTCACTTAAAGCAATCCTCAACTCTTTGCTTTATTAGAAGGATTCTGGTGCAGTCAATAAGGTTATCTTCTTATAAAGTAATTTCTCAATTACGTAGTAATACTGAAGAGGTATGCAAGCTCCTTGTTCATCGTACTGGTATACTTGATGTAGGTAGATTTGAATTTTGTAGTCAGTGGGCAGCTTTTAATGACACGATGAGTGTCTCGATTGGTTTTTGGTTATCTTTTTGGGTTTTTTTCTTTCCACCCTTTTCTCCCCACCTCCTCTCCCCAATTGTCCTTACGTGGATCTGTGTGGCATTTTTCCAATTCTGGTTTGGCTCAAAGAGAATAAAAGATAATGTATTCTCTTGCATTTGAAAGGTATGTATGTTGAGAAAATAGGAGAAATTCAGCTTGACTACTAGTAAAGAGCATGTATTATGGATTTTGAAGCCGAAAATAACTTGAATAGTTATTTAACAGTGAGCTGGGATCTTTAACTGGAATCTTAAATGCTCTGTCATATGTGCTGACTGACTACTTTTTTTTTTTTTTTCTCTTTACATATGATGACAAACCATCATGGATGTAGGGTTGTGGGTAAGTTTCTTTTTCTATGTTATAGAAACACACTACTATCCAAACATTCTGTTAACTTCAATATTTTAAACTTTATTTTAATACTCTAAATGTTTTGTTCCCTCTAAGTGTGGTTGAATTCAAAGATGAAGAATTTGTTAAGAAAGCGTTAGAAACTATGAACAAATATGATCTTAGTGGAAGACCCCTGAATATTAAAGAGGTATGGTTTTTGCTGCTATTTTTAATTTGAAACAGTGAAGATAGTGTAACTACTGAGATGACAATACAGTGTTTTGAGCATTTTAGTGGTGTAATTTCCAGTTTAATTTTTAATGACACTTTTCTTAATGGGCCAAAGCGCCTGTTGGCTTGCAGAAGGTCTTGGTACTATACCAACTGAACTGACAAAAAGTGTGTCCTAAAGTCAAAATAATCTGTTTTTCTTTAAACGACTTCATGTTCTTACCTTAGTGTTATCAGGTCTTTTCCGACTAAATGATTCTATGTTTACATTGCTTACCTGCTTCAAAATATGACACAGAATGAGCTGAGTATCAGACTACTACATATGTGCAAAAATGGGGCTGGAAGTAAAGAACTTGTGCTGACTGGAAAGTGAAATTAATGTCAACATTTCTACTATAGTGTTGTAGTATATGACGGTGTCTGATGCAGTTCTTTTTGTCCTGTTACAACTTTAATAATGGTATTAATAAATAAAAAAAACCTAATTAAATTAATTCAGTTCTTGGAAGAAGGTGCTAGACTGACAGTCCTTTAGATTGAAATCTTTTCTACTTGTCCATAGGCTAGGTACAGCATGTGAAGTGGCAGTGCACGCTTCCTCAACAAGTGCTTTGCCAATATGCCTCAACCCTCATCTGAAAGGACCCACCTCTAGAGGTGAGGGAATTAGGTCTCCATGCTAATTCAGTTCTTGATCCCTCTGACATGGACAAGGATATTAGTTGATAATTTTGATGGGCTTATGTAGAAATTCAAATAGTACCTTTTTGTTTGTTGCCAGTCCTCTTGTTGATGATTAAATTGGCTTTATTTTTGCCCATGTTTCAGGATCCTGAAGGTGAACATGCTCGTAGGGCATTACAGCGTGTAGGAGGACAGTTTCCAGGAGGACATGGACCTGATGTGGCACCTGGAATAATGAATTTACCACCTTCTATTCTCAATAATCCAAACATTCCTCCTGAGGTTATCAGTAACTTGCAGGCAGGCAGGCTCGGGTCCACTATTTTTGTTGCTAATGTAAGTTTAAAACTGTATTTTGTAACTGTAATATTTGATCTTTGTAAAACATCTTATATTGCTGAATAATTCAGTTTTTATATAAATAGGAAACTGAAAATGTTAGTTCACAATTAATGTATTCAGCTAAAAGTGCTGGATATATATTCAGATTTTGGACATGAAAGATAGCATTAAACTCTTGAGGTTAACATGTAACTGTGCAATAATTAAGTACCTGTTGATTCAAAAAATTATTTTATACATATTTTTGCTATCTATTTAGTTGCTTTTTTAAAAATTATGCACTTCATTTATCTTGCTAGTTACTGTTGACTCACTTAAACTCATATTTGTTGGAGGTGCTTACTTTATAAGTTTATTTGCACAAAAGACGACTATGTCTGCAAGGGGACTTGTGGGAGTACAACTGCGCTTGACAAGAACCCATCCATTTCTTAATGTTAGGATGTTAATTAAAGTAAAATATGTGTATGTAGTATAAATTGTTGCTTTTAGTTGACATTTTTGCAGTGTGTGTATATTATAAAATCCTGGCTATTTACATATATCAAGCATTTTATGAAGCTGAAGAGTTACAGCTGCAGAAAATCTCTTCCAAATGTAATGGCAGAACAGAAATGTGCACTGAAATCATTAATGTTTTTCTCTGTGTAAGCTTGACTTTAAAGTTGGCTGGAAGAAACTGAAGGAGGTATTCAGCATTGCTGGAACTGTAAAGCGTGCAGACATCAAAGAAGATAAAGATGGCAAGAGTCGAGGAATGGGAACAGTTACCTTTGAACAGGCAATTGAAGCTGTTCAAGCAATATGTATCCTTAGTTTTGAAAAAGAATTGATCAGATATGGTTCAGTCTTTAATGGCTTCTGATAGCGTAGTTTTACAGATGGTGCTGATTTGCCTTGTAGCTAGTGTATAGGGACTAGAGTGTAACACTGTGTAGATTACATTTTTATTACTGACTGAGTTTACTGCTAGAGTCTAAAAATGTGTAACGTGTAAAAAGCTTAAAGAATGTGACATGCGTGAAACTTAACTTTTACACACCTAACAACTTGTACAGTCTCTTCTGGTCTTTGAATTGGTTTTCTACAGATAAGATAAGGAAAGATAAGACTCAGACAAATGGTACAGAAATAAAATAAGATATCACAGTGATTCTTCTGAAACAGTTACATTGTCTTTTGTAGTTTAAATTCCTTGACTTGCATTTCTTCAGCTATGTTCAACGGACAATTCCTGTTTGACAGACCCATGCATGTAAAAATGGTAAGTTACTTACATTTCTTTCTACCTTACATGTCACTGCCAAAACATTGAAAGGATCATAGTATAACATCCTTGTTTTTTATCAGGATGACAAATCAATTCCTCATGAAGATTTCCGTGTTGCAGACAGCAAAACCTCACAATTACCTCGTGAGTGCACATTCTATTTTCTACTCCTTGGATTTAATATGTATTTGTACAGAGTCTTGAAACAGCTTAGTAGTACTTTTGGCTACTGTGGCCTCTTTGACAACAGAAGAAAATCTTCTGGTGATACTTATTTTTGTTTTCAAGGTGGTCTTGGTGGCATTGGAATGGGACTTGGACCAGGTGGACAACCCATCAGTGCGACACAGTTGAGCATGGGTGGTGGAATGGGGAGCATGGGTCCAGGAGGTAAATCTGTGTTCTTAGTTTTTAAGTTTTGCAGAGTTTTAAGTTTAAAATTGTTTGTTTAAAATAATTTCTGGGTTTGGAAGACTGACATATCCTTGTCAAAGCAAGCCTTGTGTAGTATGTTTTTGAGATGTTAACTGTCTCTGCAATTTTTTTAAAATCCATTAGGATCTTACCTGTCTTCTAAATGGTGTTTGTCTTTCTGTTTTAAAGGTATGGGAATAGACGGTCCAGGATTTGGCGGAATGAATAGAATGGGAGGCGGTATGTGCAGTGAAATTCTTTGCATTAAGTATTTGTTTTAATATTGTATAGAAAACACTCTTCCTCATTTTACAGGACTTGCTGGATTTCGGGGAATGGAAGGAATGCCTAATATGGGAGGATTTGGAGTCAACCGAATGGGAGGTAGGTGAACACTGTTCCCGTACACTTACTAAGTTTGCTAATATTTATTTATTAAAAGCTTTACCTTTAGGGCTTTAGTAATGTAGATGACTTCAAAGAAAATATAGTCAGTGGCATGAACGAAGGCATAGGCACTGCTGTGGCAGTTAAGTACCTAATGGATGCCTCTGACTTGTCCATTAAATCCACTTCTATTTAAACAAGCAGCTATGACAGAAGTGTTATATGAACATCAGCTTAGATGTATATATAACAGAATATTTTTGCTTGTTTGCTTTGTCCTCTACAGAAATGTTCCGTGGTGGAATGGGAGGAAACATGGACAGAGATTTTGGTCGTAGTGACATGGCATTGAACCGTGGGTTTGGAGATTCCTTTGGGAGGATGGGTATGGTAACTGCAAAATTTTCTGTGGCGAATGGCAACATACTATTGGAGGAGTTATACTAGAAGAGGAGACCTTGTTTTGTTTGGTTACCTTCCTCTGTCCCCTCTCTCTGTCATTACTATAAGAAAGTATTCTTGTTTGTTATAGCCATTGCTTAGGACAAAAGTCTTTTGTTTTTTTGCCACCTGTAAAATATCAACAAAATAGCGATTTGAGGAAAGCATTTAGCTTCATACTGTTAACTTTGAGGTATTAAGTCTTTTGGGTGTTGAAGCAGATGCCTGTGGTAATCCTGAACGAGCTGCCCATATACCCTACCACCTTTGTAACTTCCAGGAGCCTGCTTGTGCAAATACATGCTGGAAAACTTTTTACTGCAAATCAGGTAGCACTGGATAGGAATAGTGAATTTTGGGGCCTTTTCTTTCTTCCTGTCTTCTGAGCTCAAGCAGCTCAATGGGATTTATTGGCCTTTTCTGTAACTGAGCCAGTTTTGTTTTGTTTATAGACAATGTCTTGTTGACAGAGTTCATTTTATTGCGTTTGAGTTCCCTCAAATTAGATACTTTTCTGTCTTAAGAGGCCTGGAAGTGCTTAGCAGTGGAGACTTCTTGCACTTTGTTCTGTACTGTTACCTTGGATGAGCACATTGTAGGAGATGGGTTTTCTTTCTCCTCCTCCCTGTTTTTGTCCCTTTCTCCCTCTGTTAATTCTCCACTGTGAAAGAGAAGAACTGTTAAGAGGCTGAGGTTCATCTGGTCTTAAAGTTGAAATTTTTTTATTTGTTTGTTGGGGGGGGG
>NW_020799112.1:19486290-19501123 GCF_003259725.1 Athene cunicularia
GGTGGGGTGGGGGGTAGAAGTCATAATAAAGTGTAACTGATGTGCTTCTCGTTGAGCACTGGTAGTTGTGTAGAAGTGATAGGAATGTAATTAGCTTGTCAGTTGAGTTACTCAATGTCTTGGAATGAATGTTTTGAAAATCAAGTATATGCTTTCACTCTGTTTACTTGCAACGTAGGATAAACATCTGTTTCCTGAGTGAAAATCCAAAGCCACTTCAGTTATAAATGTTCATGTAAGCAATAGACTTCTGAGTCGTCTGGTAACATGATGGTTTTGAAATACATGAACATGGCAACTGTGAGGAACTGATGTGGAAATGATTCATTTGGTAGATCCAGAAAGCTTCAATTTATAACTTGTCAGCAGTCTTACCATTTAAATGCTGTTATGAGAACCAAGATAAGAGTTTCTCATTATATCCTTAAATAATGGAAGGAAATTGTAGGGATTTACAAATATAATAGTTAATAAATACAGTGTTTAATCAGGGAAGACCCTAGCGTACTCGTGTTACAAAATTTAGGTTAATGGCATCTTAAAAGGAAATGCTGTGAGTACATTTGGCTTTAGTATCCTGCCAGTTTCAAGGAGGACAACTTAAAACAGTGTTTGATTGGGCTATGGCATCAATTAGTGAAAACGAGGATGTTTGATTTGCAGCAGAATCATTGTTGTTGCCATTTAAATTGCGAAAATTTTGAAGTATTCAAAAGATCAAAGGTTGTGTCATGGAGCATTTCTAAGCACGTATTTTTTTTGTTGGTAAACAGCTAGTGGGAGGAAAGGTACAGGTAAAGTATGTCTCATGTCAGAAGTAGATAAAATCTTGCTTAATAGGATTATCTGAGTGTTCATGGATTTTTTTGTTGTTGTTTTGGTAGGGTTTGTGTGTTTCATGTGGTTTTGGCTTGGGTTTTTTTTTAAATGTAACTTAAACTTGGGGAGTGTTTTTTTTCTTTTAAAAGAGAGTGGGTGTAACTGGGATGCACTCACAAACTAAGGTCTTCTAGCTCTGGAAAAGTGGGGATTATTTTTCCTGATTCTTTTTCAGGGCAAAAACCAGTCATGTGACCAGCAATCTCAAAATTTGACGTGCTATTTCATTGCAAGACCCTCTCTGGCGTAATGAATAATTATCAAGATCTTCCTCATACAAACTGTTGGCTGAAGTACTGGGAGTAATCCTGTTGGTGTTGAAACTTAGTAGTTTTAGTAAACAGGCTAGTCCATATTTTTTGAGGTCTTAGTATGGCTATGACAGCTTTTTCTCTGAGAGGAGACAAGTATTTACCACAAGAGACTGGCAGGGAACAATTGTTGCTGTTTTGAACTGTGTGGAGAAAATGAATCTAATCAAAGATTCAGCGGTGACCTTTTTTAAGTATTGGAACAGTGGTGTCTAGCCCAAAGACAAGTTACCGATCTATTTTGCCATAAGTAAAAACTGAGCTGTTTCTTTTAGGTATGAAAATCAAGCAAGAAAAATGCAGCTGACAGTTCCACTCTGTTCTGCAGTGACAGGGATGTAGTTCTTCTGAGTTTCTACAATTCTAGAAGCTCCCTTGGGATTACTTTCCTGAATATTAGCACTTCAATGAAAAGAATTATTTTTACCCCACTGTATACTCAGCCTCTGATACCATTCTGAGATTCCATGGTTCTGAGAAATAGCTTTTATTAAGTATCAATTAATTTTCTTTCTCCCTTTTTCCCACCAAATTCCATCACTCTTCACCTGCAGTAGAGACAGACTTTGGGAGAGCTGCTCCTAGCATTTCCACTGGTTTCTTAAAAATGGGAGAAACTAAGGCAGTTCTGTACTATGAAGGTCAAATAAGATGAACCCTTCAGTTTTGAGGCCGTTCTTCCCAATGTGGCAAGTAGCTCATTTACTTTCAAGATGTTTGTGCTGCTGACAGACTGAGAGGGGAGAAAAGCTGGAAAGAAAGTGGAGTAGCTTAAATCCCATCATCGAGAAGGAGGAACTAACGTTATTTACTGGATGTTTCCTATTTAGTTTGAATAATAAAGGCACAGGTTAAAGTGTTCTGTAGAAAACACTGAGATCAGTGCACTTCAGGGTGTGCTTTGTTGTTGTCACTAACCAGTGGTTTCAGTGTATGTGACTTTATTATTTTTTTCTGTTTAGGTGGTGCAATGATTGGTGTTTTTGCAGGAGGAATGGGAGCACCTAGCATGGGCCCAGTAAGATCTGGAATGAGTAGGTTAATTTGTTTCAATAGAATGTAAATGCATAGTCAATGTAATGATACGGTGTACATGTCGTTGTATTGGAGGGTTTCATTGTAGTGCAGTGTCTTGCCCTGTTGGAAGAAGTAGAATTCTGTTGCATGTGACTGCAAGTCTAATAGTTTTTAAAGCTGCTTTGCTGAGGTAAAAGTTCAGGGGAAAACTTGTTAATACAGTCTTTCCCTTAATCTTAGTTTTGAAACGGTGTTAACTTCTGGTTTGGAGGGAGAAGTGATTCTAATAAACTTGTGTTTCATAAAAAAAGACAAATAGGCACAGTTAATTTTGTGAACTTCATGAAGCTGGACTTCAGTAATCTCTTATCATTGATATAAAAAAAACCAGCCTTGAATTTCAGATTATGATTCAGTTTAATTTTGTGCAGAGCTGCAATACTGAGTTTGTATTACAGCAGATCTCCTGAGTTCCTCAGGCTAAAGCAAATGAGAAACTACCATCTTGCTAGTGACAATCGTGAGAGGCATAAGGCTTAACGAGAAGGTCTCTCATGAATGATCTTTATAGTCTTGCTTTACATTAATTTTTAATTATGAATCCGGAAAGATTATAATAGGATATTTGAATGCCATTGATCTTAGTTCTTTATTATATATTCATTAATATATTTCATTGCACGTATCATAGGGAAGTCCATGCTCTTCACTGTACTTGCAGTAAGACCTGTTCTCTCCAAAAAATTCTTTCTCTAGAAGATTAAGTGTGGCTGTATTAAGTAAAGCTGAATGTGAATGCAGGAAGCAAACAGTAGTGTATATGGCCAAATTATCTGTATCTTAACATTGCCATGGTTAATTTACTTGATCTCTTTTTGATACAGGGTATCAGATTTTTATTAAACTGGACAGCCTTTAAATTTCAACATTTTACTATATTGGATGGTGTGGCCAGTAACGATGCATTTTGGTTTTTACTTTCATTTTAGAACTGACACATTGTGCCTTCTAATACTTTGACTTATCTAGTAGCATGGCTAATATTTTAAATCACTGTGCATGTATGAAGTTGTTTTGTGTTACAGCAGTTTTATTACACTTATTTTTCTACTGACACAAAAGAATTTTATTTTTTTACAAAATACTTGTGCATTTTATTACTAAAAATAGGTTATTATCCTCCTTTTCTTTCTCTGTGTAGGTGGTGGAATGGGTGGTATGAACAGTATGGCTGGAGGAATGGGAATGGGGATGGATCGGATGAGTTCTGGTTTTGATCGAATAGGACCAGCTATGGGTGGAGGCCTGGACAGGAACATCGATATTGATCGAGGATTTGTGCCAGGCCCAATGGGAAGTGGCATGAGAGAGAGATTAAGCTCTAAAGGCAACCAGATATTTGTGAGAAATGTAAGCATTTGAATACAGAGAAACCATGAGATTGTGTGCATGTTTGACATGCTCTTCTTCTTTTTGTAATATTTTGTTATTAATAATGCATTTTTATTCTAGCTTCCTTTTGACTTGACCTGGCAGAAGCTAAAGGAGAAATTCAGTCAATGTGGTATGTATATTAATCTTATACCCTGCTCAGCTCCATTGACTTCATGTTTTATATGGTGTTTGCTAGTTAAGGACAGGAAGACAAGGTTGTTGCTTTCTTCTGAAGAAGAGTCTGCCTAACATCATCTTTCTGACTTCCCCCACCTTTCCTGAGTTACATAAATAATTTTCAGGCATGATGTAACACATGAGACCAAGGTATAGTATGGGCTGTGTTGGCCCTGAGTGCTCATCTGCTATAACTTTTAACCCATTCCATTAATAAAATTACTCTTTGAGCTGCATTTTTTTTTGAAGCGGGTATTAGGTATCCTCTGGCTAACACAGAGTATATAATGTAGGATTTATTTTGAGACAAATGGATGCAGGGGCCTTGGCCTGTCCAGGTTATGAATTACTTCCAGAAATGGTGCTGCATCAAATCAAGAGTTAGTAATTTTGCCAAAGTGGCAGATTTGTGTTTTATGCAAATAGATGATCCTGATTAGCATATTTGCAGGCTGTAATGCTTACTCTCTACATTAAGAAATAAAGGCCTTTTTTATATAAGATAGATTGCTGCAAATATCCAATAATTCTTTTTATCTAATTAAGAAAAGTTGTCTTGTCACAGAACTGAATGAAAAATGAAGCTCAGGTGTAGAAATATGATTGTTTTGTTTTGAAAGTGCACTTTCAGGATGGAAAGATTTAACTGAATTAGAGGATGACTTATTTTGGAGAGACAGAAAAGACAAATACTTTAAAATATACTACTGATATCTAAGATAGTCTTCATACGCCTATTTGTAGATTTGATACAAATCAGAACTCACAGTTCCAACTATGAACACCTGAAAATTTTGAAATATTTTTTTGTAGCTAGAGGATAGAGCAAAACAGGTTCTCTCTTTTTTTTTTTTCTTTTTTTTTTTTTTTTCCCCCAAGTCTTAACTTCCTGGTCAACTTCAGATAGTTCAGAATTTTTAAAATTTTTTTTTCGTGATCTCCTTGGCAATGATGCCAAGTAGATCATGATGTAGTAATTATGTTGAATTAGGAATTCTAAGCACAAATATAAGCAACAGACTGTATTCATACCAGTATTGTAAGAAAATACAAAGACCATGTCTCCATATGTTCTATTTCTTGCAGTGAAAGGCCAGTCTTCTATTACATGATATTTAAAAATAAGCTATATATTGTAGGGAAAAGTTTCTTGCCCCTAGACACATTTGAGGGCTCAAGTGTGGTGTGCTACAACATACCATAAGGAAAAACTCATTAGCTTTGGGCACTGAACATTCTCTGTGGTACCAAGACATCCACATAAAAATGCTGCCTCACGAGTTGAGTGTCCAACCTCAAGAAAACGCTGCAGGGATCAAATAGTGCATGCTACTTTTCCACCACTCCTAACCTGGTAACTTTACTGTTTTAAAGGTTCTAACTTTGCTATGCAGCTTCTTCACAAAATCGCTTGGTATGTTGCTGTGATGAACGTGGTGGACTGAACTATAATTCAGTTAATGCCCATCACTAGCTACACTGCTGGCAGTGTCAGTAAATGAAACACAAAACTTGCCCTTAGCCTTTGCAGGGCATTTTATTTCAAACTTGAGGTCAAGTACAGGCATACTTCATCTTACGCTAGTGTGAAGGAAAGATTTGAAGCAGTGGATCTTAATTTGGATTCTTCACTGCTGTCTTGACCTGTGTCACCTTCCCTGAATGAGTGAATATACCATCAGTCTGAAAGTGCTAATTTCATATTTAAAAATGCTTTTTTATCACTTCTGATGAGTTCTTTAAGTTGTTAGTGCACTGAAGACTTGAAATAACTGGTGTTTAACTTATTTATTCAGGTCATGTAATGTTTGCAGAAATAAAAATGGAGAATGGAAAATCAAAGGGCTGTGGAACAGTCAGATTTGACTCACCAGAATCTGCTGAAAAGGCCTGTAGGATAATGAACGGCATAAAAATCAGTGGCAGAGAAATTGATGTACGCTTGGATCGCAATGCATAATTTAAAACTGTGTGTTCAGGAACATTCCTATGTCTTGTTTAGCTTCTTTATCCTAGTAAGTCATTTTTAGTAACATTGTATGCTTACAAAAGCTGTAAAAAGGAACTTTTAAATCCCACCAGCCTTTAACAGTATAGTGTTTAATATACTGTGATACTTGTTAACTGAATCTTAATATGTTTGGTTTTTAAAGACAATTTGCCTGATTTTTGTTGGGTTTTTTTTTTTTTTTTAGAGGCACTGAGCACCTGCAGGTCTCTGTAGACTGTGGAAGCTTTGGATGCTCAGTGCCTTTGGAAAATTAGGCCAAGTGTCTCTAGTCATTCAGTTTAAATGAATGGTTATACTGTTTTTAATAAAATAAGCCATTTTCTCTGTTAATCTCAAGATTGCATAGTGGGATTTGTTTAGTATTTTCTGACTTTCATTTTTTTTTCCCCAGCGTGTATCAACATTGTAATGTAAAAACTAGATGTCTTTTTTTTTTCAGAATTTTGGTTTTATATGTGTGTTGTAGTCATACTGTAATTCTAAACTCTAAAAGAAAGGGCTCCAATTAGGCTGTGATGTTTTCATTCTACTTAGCATTACTTTAATGACATGGTTTAGTTCTGTAAATAAGATTTAGAGCCCAGTGGGAGTTTTGATTTTTTTTTTTTAATGTTTTATTTTAACTAAATGAAGAAACTGGTCTTTCTCTCCTGCTTTTATTTTTCCATCAGTATAATCAGTGATTAAAACTAGTTACCACAGACCCTTGTAGGATTGTTCCCAATGATGCCAAGTTCATATAAAATTGTTAACGTAGTAAATACTAAGTACAATACAAGACAAATTGCTCCCAATTTTTTATCTATTTTCCAGCCATTCAGGTGAACTGCCAGAAAAATAAAAACAACAGAACAGATAAGAGAAATGGCTGTGTATGTCAAACCACTGCTGTTCACTTCTATGGGTCCTGATGTATTTATGAAGGCAGTTTTTATAAACCAGGGTATTCCCAAACAGAGCATATCAAATACGTTGGATCCTACAATGTTAGACATAGCCATATCTCCATTTCCTGTAAAAGAAGAAATACAAATAAGTCTGCTTAATTGTATTGTATGAAATCACCAAACTGTTTTGGAGGAACAGACTGTCATCCCTCAATTTCTCACAGAGCACCTTTTTCAGACTTGTAATTGAAAGAACTGTAGTCACGATTCTACAGAACATAGTTTTGGGTACCACAAGCATAAAAAAGTCTCCCTGAATCACCAGCATCTGCACAGTTGCACTTAAAATAAGCTACACAGACTATTATCAAATCCAGTCACGTTTAAAATACCAAGACCTACAGTTGTGTTTTGCAGTAAAACTGTAACGCTTGATCTACAACAAATCAATCTAGAATATTTCTCTGAGAGGTTTTTAAATGTCTGAGCCACAGCTTCTTCAGGTAAGCTATTTATTTATTAGTAAACTTAAATTAAAAACTTCTGCTCCAGATTCTAGAAGTTACTCCTTGAATTTCTGGAAATGTTGACCAGAATTCTTTTTTTTTTTATAGTAGCTTTTAAACGCATCCATTGGAATGAGCCTGAATACTAAAATCATTACCTTTTCGAGCCACCAGCACACTTGCAACTGTATCTGGTAAACTTGTTCCTGCTGCTAGTAATGTGAGACCCATTACTGACTCTGGAATTCCCAGTGTTTCACCTGCAGTTGGTAAATAACGGTAGAAAATGCAAGTATGTTTTTAGTTTAAATTTCATCTAAAGAAATTGCTTTGGACTTTGTTTGCTGGAGAAAGGATTCGTAATCATACAGTAATTTCAAAAGCAGTCTGTCAGCTAACTTGACTAAATACGAGGTGACTGAACCATGAAATAGTTAAGAACAAAGAAATATCATCCTGTTCTTGTTCTTCAATCAAATGAAAAAGGAATTGTAGTATTGTAACCATCTATCTTAACAAGTTTCTCAGACACCTGAGTGGAATCAGTGGTCAAGACAATACCAATTATTAATTTTTTCTTTCAGATACAGTAGAAGTTTAAACATCTAACAATTCACTCCTTTTTTTTCCCCCTCAACTTCTGGAAAATATAATAGTCTTCTATGTTTTGGGGCATCTTATTGTTAGTGCTCAGAAGTCTCATGAAGCAATAACTCTTATAATCACCCAGTCTTTAAAGGGGGAGGAAAAAAGCACATGAATTTTCTTGGGGAGGAGGGTCATTAAGCTCGTTACTACAATACTGTCTCAGCTATGTGGCTTTACGATTTCACTCCAATTAGAAAGTTCTTTTGTTGGATTTGGAAGAATCAAAATGCAGAATTTTTATATGACTTGTAAATGCAAGTAATCCTTTAGAAGCGTGAGTTTCTTTAGGTAAATACTGTTTTAAATTAAGAAGAGTTACTGAAACAGCAGCTCACTTCTCACTTTTTTTTTTTCCAGCCCCGTATGTCCTGTAGGCATATTAATTTTTCACTTAAAATACAGGCATTCGGATCTTCAAAACTGTTCCAGCAGTTGTACCATTCACAAGCATTAACATACTGAAGTATTTAATACCTCTATTCAAACTGTGAAGTAACTAGTTTTTCTTAAAACTTTAACTGAAAAGTATCTTTTTGTTGAAATCTGAATTCTTAATTGCAGTATTTGGACACTAATAAGAAGAGTTTTCTTAAAATAAGAGGCATTATTGTGTAAGCTAGGCCAGCAATGTTTAACTAATATATACCAGCTTAGTCTAGATCAGCCCCGTAAATTTCTGTTTGAAACTCTTTGTTGGTTCAGAGGAACTAATGTGATCCTGTTGCAGAATTTGTACTGGTATTTATTCTTCCATCACTCCTAATGTAAGAGCTTTGTAGGATGAGGGACCAACAAGATCAGCTTTTATAAACCATCCAGACCGGAAAATAATGGTTCATGCCAAGCAAACTGAAATAGGAATGAATCAGCCTTCTGTACCCAGCAGTTGTTTCTAGCCCTCTGAAAGTTACAAGATAGAATCTAAACTCAGGTCAATCTAATTTTTCTTATAGATAGATTTATCTTTTATTTAATATGTAGGGGGTTCTTTCCTGGCAACTGACCATAGAAAGAGAATGGTCTTATTTTTCTAGCCTTTAGTTAGTTTTGTGTATCAGTAGCAATATCTTGCTATAGTCACATTTTCTTTGCTAGCAACAAAAAGGTGTTAGGTTTGTTCTTGACCATCAAAATTTAGTCCCCAGCTCTGACACCTCTGTGACATTCTGATAGGCTGTTTATGCAATGACAGAATCTTTGAGTCACCCTTCATGAAAACCTGGACTTGAATATAATTTCTAGCATGTAAATAGAACATACTTGACCTAAAAGTAGTGGGCCAAAGAGCCCAGTACTGCTTGCGGTGAGTCTTCAAAGTGGACTAACACTAATACACTGTTTGAATCTCCACTGTACCTACTTTGATATGAATTAGTGCTTTGTCTGGTAGAACAGCAATAACTTCCATTTGAATCCATTCAAAGGCTCCTGGCACTCGGACAGTAAACCCTTGCTTCCTTAGATACAAGTGGAAAATTATTTGACCAAGGAGTGAACCTGGTGGATGTTACATCCAGGGATCTGCTAGTAATTTCTCAAAGGTTTACTAAATGCATAGGTCTGTTTCTGCACTGAACAAGGAGTTACTTGGTGAATCTAAGTTGGAAACAAGTTTAGGATGCTGAACTAGTAGAATATTTTGAGTAGAATTAGTGAGCTGTTAATGTGGAAATGGCAAGCTTTGAAATATTTCTTTCCTGTTCAGAGGTATTTTTTTTCTGCTTGTTCTTAAAACTGGATTTTTCTGAAGCTGACTAGAGAAACAGTGAAATAAGGAGACCTTTAATATCTCAAGCTATTTTTAAGATACTGTTTTTACACACAAGTTCATACCCCTTCTCTAATTTAAATGCAATTATTTTACTGCTTCACTTGATGATGCAGTATACATACAGACACCCCAAGAATGTTTAATAAACACATGTTATGGTTGAAATAAAATAATACCAAAACTTTGGAGGGTTTTTTTGGCAGTTAATACCAAATCTCTTACTATAGCATTCAAAACAAATATAGGTATAGAAATAATGGATCTTTTACAGAACCCTGAACCTTTCATTCCAGTCTTGGTGGATTCCATGTTTGTCAGACTTCACCATGACAATTTTATTGCTGTGCATCTAGTTGCTTCACTTGATGAAGCAGTTTAAGGAAAGTGTTCTGAGTAAATACAGGCTGGTTTTTGTAGCCATGTCAACAAATTCTTATTCATGTGATGGTAAGCAGTCTGAAGCAGCTAAACTCTGAAGTGGTTTTCAGTAGCTGGAAGAAGGTGGCAAACTAAGCAGTCAAACGTAAGTTTTTGCTGGGTTTGTTGTTTTTTTACAGCAAAGTATGTGTTGCTAAACTGACTAACTGTTAATTGTGGAAAGGAAAAGACTTCACAGGGAGAAAGTGTTTTTTCAGTGATTCTTGATTGGTTGATTCTGTATAGCAGCAACACTCTGGGTACCTACCTGCTATTGTTATCATCCATACAAGAACATAAGTTATTGCAGAAATCCATGCTGCTGAAATTAAAAATGTCACCATGAACCAGTTCCTCCAAAACTGTCTTCTGCAATCTGGTATAGTCAGATAGAGTAGTGTAATAATAGGGAGGGATAACACCCACAAAATTCTCTTCATATCTGCTTCAGGCATGGTGAAGACACTTGGATGATCTGTTGAAGAAAAAATAACTTTTAAAATTGTAGTGTTCCTTGAATCCACAGCATACAGTTGTATTACTGGCCTCTACTTGGAAGAATACTGAAAAAAGCTAAAAAATACTTCCTCAAGTTCTAGCTGTAGTTTTACCCAGTACCTACATCGCACTGGACAAAACTTTGGAATCAAATGTTCTTTATTACTATGTCACTACGAGAACGAAGGTGGATGAAATATAAACTTTTCTATAAAGGTTTGTAAAAAAAACCTTTGTCGGGAGTAAGTAGCAACTGCTGGTTTTGCCTCAGTGAAGAGGAAACTGATGATGTGTGGCCACATCATAGCTATTCCTTGTGCTAGCGTGCATGTTTTGGGCTATGAACCTGCCGTTGTGATAAGAAAGCAGTTCTGTGCTCTTCTGTACCGTCAGTACATCAGTACTGGTGTGTCTTTCAGCTAGTAACTGCATTTTACAACAGGTTTTGCTGGGAGGTTTCAAACGCGCACAGCAAAGGCTGATGGAATTCTGCTCTGCTGTTCTAATATGACATGAATTAGCAACTATCCAGCATTCCTCCAGCAATTAACTATATAAATACCACTACTCTGATTTTGCTTAATGTTATATTCCAGGGAAGAATAATGATTTACTTAAATACTATGCTGGAGTTCTTTTATGAACAAAATCTCAATAATATATCAGAATCTACTCTTTGTTAGAACTGATGCAGATGGGCACATAGAGTGCTAGAAACAACTGTAATAATACTTATACCTTCAGAGATTTCATCAAGCCCATGCAAGCTTGTGGAAAGGTGAGAGTAGTCCAGCTCATCTTGAAAAATTCCACTATCTGTTCTTGATTGTTGACAAATGAGAGGTCCGCTCTCTTCCCTCCATCCAACCAGTGGCTGCTGCTCAGCATCCTCTTCCATAGCTTTTGTAAAACGCATACAGCAGGGACTGAACTTTTTCATGAGGTATTGGTTGATTTTAATGTCAAAACATAGTACCAGAATGTAACACCCATATATCAATAACAAGGATGCACTTTCATACCTAGAATGAGAAACAGATTTTACATAACATGTAATATAAAAATCCCAACTCTTTAACTTGTTGAAATGGCTGGCATAAGGAGAAAGAAAATTTGCGTGAGTAGCAAAAGGAAAACGCACAAAAGCATCTATTTGCAGTTGTATGGCCAGTGTCCTGGAAGTTCATGATGGGTATCCCCATCTTTCAGCAGTTTGATTAATTCCTGTCCCCTGCAGAATCTTGTTTGTGTATTGTATGGCTGCATGTTTTCCAGGGGATCTTACTGATGGCACATCTTACAGAACTGAGTCTTCATGTGATGGTTAAAGACAGGAATAGTATGTGCTGTTCTGAATTAGAACCTTCAGAGGCCTAGTGCTGGGCCTGACTGCCTTGTTCAGGCAACAGCAGTTTTTGTTGATGGAAGAGGGTTAAAAGATCAGAAGTTCACGATCTGCTTCTGGCAGACAGATTCTCTTCTTAACAGTGATGCTATTAAAGGAAAGGCTCAAAGGGAAACTATGAAGACGTAATTGCTATGCCAAAACAGTTATGATAGAAATTGTGAAGTCTGTACAGACAAACCTATGCAGCTCAAGCTTTATAAATACGCAGGGTTTGAATGTTTAGGTAATAATCTTTACAAGCATTGTGACTTTCTACATTTTTTTAAAAAGCCAACAGGATGTTAGTGAATAGCAGTTCAGGCTGCTTGAAGTTTGGGGGTTGATATTTTTGTTTGTTTGTTTGCATTTCAAAACACTGTCTCGCTAACCTCCAGTCAACAAGAATTCAACACTACTTGTGCTCTTACCAGTAAATTCTGTTGTCAGATATCATCGCAAGGACGGCTGCTACACTAATTGTATATGCCAGACAGTCTCTAAACAGCGGCCAACAGGATAGCCTCGAAACCTGCAGATCACAGAATCATTTACTTTTCTTAAACTCGTCTAATACTTTCACCAAGTGCTGTAAATGCTGCATCAATATGTTGTTTCTATATTATGTAAAAATTTAAGATTCTTAGGAATGACTTAAGTATGATATTTAACAAGTTAGTGTTTTTAAAAACTTTCATAGCAAGTTATCTTAAAACTGATTACATGCTGGTTTTGCTACTAAATAATAAACTTGGCAGTTGTCATAGTAAGTCTCTCTTGGCTTTTGTTGGCAAATCAGAAAGGATAACCTTTTGGCTCTTAGGAGCAGAACTATCGAAGTTTATACATACCACGCTGGAAAACAGCCCACAGGCTGCAGAAATACCAAGAAGATTATAGATTGCTGATCCAAGGATGGTACTGACACCGATATCTCCCTTTGTTACAAAGACTCCTGTAAGGAAAATGACACTCTGGTACTTCTCAGTTTGGCATGCAAGGAAAAGAATTCTGGATTCTCAGGAGTCAACGCATATATCTCTTACCTAGAAAAGCGGTGACAAGCTCTGGAGCAGAGCTTCCAGCAGCCATAAAAGTTGCTCCAGCAACATCCTGAGAGAGGCCAAGGCCTGAGAATAAAGCAAAAGAATTGCTGCAAAAAAAAGTATTTCAGTAGTCTGTACCCTTTACTCGCATTAGAAGCTACTACAGTTTGATAGAATGAACTTTGCTTACTTTCATAGTTAATCCATTTATTTGAAATTGATAAAAGAATACATTGAAAACACAGCCTCATTTATTGGGCTGATTTATTTCTAACTTTATTACAGAAATAAGATTAAATACCAGAGAAGTACAGAGAATACAAGAGATTTGGGCATGATCTTAAAATGTAAAATAGGCATATGTATGCAAGCTTTAACTCTTTCATATGGGTAATAATTCTGGGGGAATTCCTTGGACTCGAGCTACACAATCCATGTCAAGTCTATCTTCCAGGGAAATCCATGCTACTGTGTCTTCACAGACTGGAAATACTAGTTAAATTGAAACCAGTGCTGCAATCTTAAAATTAAATTCTCGCTTTGTATGGACAGTATAAGAGCCTGTGACTTAGTTGAATGAAATGAGATTTTTGTTCTGGTAAGTTGACTGTTTCTCACTCTGTAACTCACTCATTCTGCAACGATCTCACTCTCTGGATTGAGTTCTGCCCACTGAGAACAGGGATGTGTGGCTGGCCATGGAGAAAGTCTGACAAATGCTTATTTCTCATTAAAATACTACCAACTCTACAGCAATGTTTAAGCCTACGTTTTCTCTAAGTGTTCTGGTCTGAGGAATGTTTTCCAGTGTTCGTGGACGAGTTTCCCTAGGGAATTTTTTTAAATTCTTGGCAACGAACATCTGAACTCTCAGCCAGGACCATCTCTTTAATTCAGCGGTTTGCTGAAGCCAGGGGAATTACAACAGGTTGATTTAGACTGCATAGAACAGTTGTAACTGTGGTATTCCTTTCCCTCCCGTGTCATACCTTTCATGTGTAAACAGTAGCTCATCCTGATAGTTGTTCGCTACTTTGAGAGAAATACAGAAACTGTTATGTCTCCTGCCCCCCCCCCCTTTTTTTTTTTTTCCTTTTACCAGTAACCTACACATACTACTGCTCACCCCGAAGTTATCAGTTTAGTTAATACTGAAGAATTTAAAAGATTTTTTTCCAGGCACAAGGAAAGCAAATTTTAAATGAACGCCTGTGCAAAGTGTAATCAGCGTATGTTTTTTCAATACAATATTGATACATTGTATCAAATTGAATATTGTATTAAGTCTAACTATGAACGGAGACTCTGGAATTTCTTTACGGACTCCAGAGCAGTCTTAACTTTGAAGCTTTTTAAAAGAGAATGTTCTACACCGAGTTGCTTAGTTGTACAGGAAAAAGATGAGGATGGTCACTTACATTCACTGATGATCTCTAGAGAAGGTAGGAAGTAATCATCGCACACAATGGACACAGCCAAAAACATGTAAAGGATAATTATGAAATAGATAACGATTCCTCCATCCTTTCTCTCCTGCGGTGTAAAAAATCCTTCAGGAAACTCCGATGACGAAAGGACACAGCCTGTCCCGTTTTCTGAAAAAGGAGCACAAAGCTGTTACCGGTCCTCGCACCTTTCCGTTTTTCAGGCTGCAGGAGTTCTGCGGGCTGGAATGTAAAGGGGGGGATGGCTTCGGGGGATCTGCGCCTTTAGCGCTTTTCATTTAGGGACGGGGACAGCGGCAGCAGCGCCCCCAGAGCCGCCGCACACCTGGCCCGGAGGGGTAAGGCAGCCCGCGGGGGCCGGGACAGGCTGCGGGGCGCCCCCGCGGTCCCTCCCGTACCTGC
>NW_020799112.1:19501173-19675000 GCF_003259725.1 Athene cunicularia
TCAGCGTATCGAGCCGCGCTGCCCGGACGCCGCGCCGAGGTGGAAGGTGAATTTAATCTCGCTCCCCCGCGTCTGTTGCCTGCTGGGACGGTTTCGGTTTATTCCCGCCGAGCCACCGGAATGGCCGTGCCGAGGCGGGAGGTGTTCATGCTCTGCAGGGGAACGGTTCGGCAAGGGCCAAGCTCGAGACCTACCACACAATCCCGCCCTTCAGACCCAGTTCACTGAACTCCTTTGTCTGGTGACCTTTCCACAGTGAAGTCATGTGTGTAATTGAGGATTAAATAGTGAAATACAGTCTTTTAGCAAGATGGCTTTGCAGAGCCGTGCCCCCTCCCCTGTCACCGGTTTCTCAGAGTTGCGTTTCCATCGAATCACTTGCAGACACATCCCCATAAATGTTTTCAACCCCGTTGTGCCAAACGAGGCTTCGAGGTGCCCCTGCTGTTAATCGCTTTGTTAGGTGCAGGGCTGATGCCCACGTCTCTGAGAAGCGCAAACTGGAAAGTACGGTTGTGCTTCATTGCATCTAATCCCTCTAAACTCTCTTGTTCCCTGCGTTGGTGGTGTTTGGCCCGTATGTGATCAGCCTCTAGGATACAGCAGATAAGGTGAAAAAGGTATTTTTCTTCTGGATTGAATCAAACGGAATCATATGGCCAACGTTAGAATATGAACACTGGCTCTCAGAGAAAAGATTTCTGGAACGACAGATTCTGCAGCAATTGCTGTTGCCTGTTTCTGACCCTTCTGTGGCGCAGAATGATTTTTACCAGAGCAAGAATGATTTTAATGGTCAAGATTTCCAGGGATGACAACTAACTTTCAGAAATGAGTTCTCCTTGCTCTCTGAAAAACAGGCTACAAGCAGAGGTACGGCAGCTGCTGCTTCTCCTGCTTTACAGGAGAAAATAAATAATTTTGGTCTTGAAGTACTTAAGGATTTTCTTCTGAATCCCACTTTCCACCTAAGTAAAACAGTATGAATTTTCCTGGCTAAATTACTGGTGGTTCTTTTCTTACGTGGGTCAACAGAAAGGGTTTCGCTATCAAGGTGACTTCCTTGCTACTCCCTCTCTTCCTTACAGTTTTTACCTACTCCTAAAATCTCAGCACATTTTTCTAATTTTTTCACAGTTTTCTAATAATTTCTAAGTTTCTGCTTCATTTCAATTTAGATATTTTTCGATGGCATGCTCTTTTTTTATTGCTTTAAATCACAAGCCTGCCATTCTGATGGGAATGAGTTCTCCAGTACAGTAAAGTGCTTTCTGTGTAGTTAGGAAAGCTCAGTCATGCGGTTTCAGGATTTGAAGGTTTCACTATTCTCTGCTTTTGCTCTGTGTTCAAGCTCTAATTCCTTTCTACAGGCACCCCCTCTCCATGCATAGCTGAAGCAAAGCCAGAGCTTTGATTCTACTGAAGACTGAGGCTCACTGAGGTTTGCTAAAAAGTTGTGAGTGAGGTTGCTGCACTCACGACTGCCTTGCCAAGCACACCCCTGGAGAGAGCAACAACAGGGAAAAAAAACCCTCATAGTCTCCCAGCATGAGGAACCACGTGCTATGTATCTGCATGCTTGACCCAGTGCAAAAACACTGAGGGCCTAAGTGTGTTTTGGCCTCGGTGTGGCTGGCTGCCTGGTCTGGGCTATTTCAGTCCAAGAGAGCATTCTGCAAAGCTAAGGAGGCTCAACTAATAGTACAGATTTAACACACGCTGCTGGATTTTTTGGCTGCTGTTAAGATAAAGCCCTACTCTCTTTAGTAGTAAAATAATAGATAAATACATTTTTTAGAGCTTCTGAGGGGGAGAGAAGGGTGGTTGTTTGCTAGTCAGGTTGCTGATACTCACACTCTACCACCCCACGGGATGTGCTGGAAGGCTCCTATAGCTGCCCAAGCACAAGCCTCCTGAAGAGTGAGGTAGCATCAAACTACAGCAACTATAGCGCCTTTTCCAGCAACCATATTTTGGTGAGAACTGCCTACTGAACACCCCATTCAGTTGAAGATGGGGAGGTTTTTTGCTGCCCTTTAAGGCAAAAGGAGGTTGGGCTTCTAGAGGTCAGACTCCAGCTGTGTGCTATTTAGTGGGCAGGTGGGAGAAAAATGTACATTAGGATCAGCTGGTGTGTCCCTGCACAGCAGGTACTCATTTTCTTGTGAGTGGGGTAGGGCTTAAATACTTCTGTACAAGTCTAAGAAGGAGTTTTTCTATCATCAGTGACATTTGCTTAGTATTGTTTGAAGTTTTTTTTCCTCTTATTTTCTTCATAATGTCAGCAGACAGCGCATGGATGGTGACGGAAGAAGCAAGTGAGTTGATCAGAATTTAAGGGGAGAGGGAGTCCTTATTGGTAGGATCTAGTCCTTAGATAGAAAAGATATAGGGATAGCATGATGAACCCATGACTAGCTTAAAACCACAATGAAAAATACTTTTGTGGAGGGCTGAGCCCCAGTCTTGCTGGGGGAAGAAAAATGAGGTAGAGATTGTAGTAAGGGATCTGTAGCTAGCTTAGGTACAAATGATCATATGTACCTGTACAAGAATGCTGAGTTTCTTCAGCTTCCTTAATTAGAAGTGCACTTGCAATTTTTCTTTTAAGTCAAGCTGTGACCTACTGTTTCAATCATGGTTCAGTGTCTGTGTCATCCTTTCCTTGTGGTTTTGGGGTTTTTGTTTGTTTGTTTGGGGTTGTTTTGGTAATGGTTTGTAGAAAATTAGCCCAGTTAGGGTTTGGATGAGTATGCTTGGACAGTCCCAGGGCTGATAGGACTACAGCTTAGTATTAGCTGTACTCTAGTGTTATGGCTCTTGCCCCTGTATGTGGACCCTGCCCACAGCTGTGCTTTTCTTGTGTGATGCTCTGTGCATGTACACACCATTTATGCTCCTAGTCACAAGGCCTGATATGCTGGGAAACAAAATAAGTGAAGATATCTTTTTGTCAGGGGACAAAAAAAACCAACGCCAACATTCTCACGATAATCTCCTGTTATCCCTATTTGACAGAAAAGAAGCTGAAAACGAAAAGGGAAGCGACTGCGTGGCCCACTGCTGGGATGGGAGGCTGTGCTGGTGCTGTTCAGGTTGGTTTCCACACTCCCTTTATTTTGTTTGTGCTGCTTGTGTGGCTTCTTTGGAGGGAGGAGTAACTGTCTGTGTAAAATGGTGGTCTCTGGAAGAGCTGATAGAATAAATTCTCTTACCCTGATGTGCTCAGAGATAACCCTAAGGTGATGAGATAGATACTTTACTGTTGCAAAGTTAAAATGAGTCCAGTGTAACTCTATTATTCTTCATTTAAAAGACAAATATACCGTCATTGTCAGACCAGATATTCCCCTTTGTCAGCATTTCATGGCTCACTTCCTGGATCTAGATAGATTGATGATAGCTGTTTAATATTCTTTCCTCCATAACCAGTCATTTGAGAGTTGCCAACTCTCATGATGGCCGCTGTTTTTCTTAAAGCATCAGCGTGATGTACATTAGCCATGCAAGAATCCTAGCTTGCTTTCTATTTCTTTCAAATAAATAGTTGTAGAGAAAGCTTCAAAATGGGAACCTGAACATCTAATGCTGGAGTCAAATAAACACATGACAATATTATTTTCAAGCTGATCTCATGACTTGAGGAAAGGGTGATGGGTTAATTCATGGCTTTAGAACAATGTCAAAGGGAAGGATTTGATTTCTGACCTTTAGCTCCCTAAAGTACACGAGGCAAATGCTCTTGCTGTGAATACCTCTGAAGATCCCTGGAAGATACAACTCTGCTGCAGGCCCTGGTGACAACCAGGAAAGCTGATGAGCTGTGAAGGAATGGCATGTGATAGCCAACACAAGCTTGTGCGAGTCAGATTTAATCTAGGACTCTTGGTCTTCATGTTCTGACTTTGCATGCTTTTCATTGACTCTAAGCTGTGAAGTTGGGAACAGTGTATGGTTTTAGGTGGTCTGTAATTATACTTCAGTGTTAATGCATCTGTGAACTAAATGCAGGAAGCTTCCAGCTTTTCAGTTGTGCTGTCTGGCTGCCTCCACCTATATTTCAGTCAGTAAGAGTGAGTGAAGAGCTTATTTTTGTCAGGTAGACCGTGGAAGTGTTCGGGTTATGTACTCAAGGGGAGGTAGGTGAGGGTGGGGGGTTGCTGGGGCTGCTGTCTCCAGTGGGAATTGCAGTTGTGGAATACATTTCATATAAACTGTGGAGATAGTGTGGATCGTAGCCTGACAAAGGCACAGCTTGACTTAGGGCTACCCACAATGTCAAAAAAGCTGGAAGCTCCTTGGCAGAATTTTTTGCTTGCTTGTTCTCAAGTGAATGTCTGCTGAAAGGAGAGTGTGAGTTGGAGAAGACTGAATCTGTTCATTTTGGTGCCTGGGGATTTCTATTTTCCCGGTAATTGGAGTGTACACAATTGCCCCTCCCAACTTTGGGCCCAAAGACCTTTCTCACTGTATCTGCTGTCTCTTTGGTGAAGCTCTACAGTCGTTCTCATGGTCTTAGCTTGCTCACTGGGTGGTTTGATCACCTGTTCAGGACACTGAAGCAGTCTCTCAAAGTGAAAATAAAACCTATCCCAGTTTAAATGTTTTTAAGATTCAAGTCACTAAGAACTTCTCTGGTAGTATTTGAATGCTCCTCCATATTAAGTGCTTTCCTTTGGTTAAAAGTCCTCAATAAGACAATTGGAATGTGCTGTAAATGTCAGTGCTTGTGGTATCACAGAACTGAACATCTGATGGGGGTTGGCTATCTAGACTGATCACATTAGAAAATCTTGCCACAAAGGCTAGATACACCTATGTATACCAATATAGGTAGATGTGTTGATATACAGTAAAACACCTGTATGTATATGCCAGTGTATAATTACACCTATATATACTGGGAGAGCGGGGCTGTTGCTAGCCAGTAATAATGCTGTAGAGAAGCTTCTTTGTATAGTCCTTGTTTGGTATCTCAATATGCCCAGTGCCTTTAGAATATCTTAAGGCTGCGAAGCTCAGAAGGCTGCACATAGCCTAAAAAGGATAGAAAATTGTGGATGCTCTGCAAATAGAGCCAGCATTTTTCAAGCATGTAAGTCAGCTGTTTGCATGCAGGTTGGCCAAAGAATGGAGAAAAATGTTGAGGTTTGTGAGGTGAGTACTATGGATAATAGTAACATTGCACCATGATCACTTGAGGTTGCTCTCTTCTGTCCCTCCAGCAGTTTGTTTGTAAATACACATCCACCTCTTCTATTTCTAATACACTGTTAGGTCAGTGGGGCAGGTAAATACACCACAAAACATACAGGAGAGTAGATACTGGCAATGAGCAAGTCACGAATTTCTTTGTTAAAAGCTTGGGGGTTTGTTGTGTTGTTTCCTCCTCCCCCCACTATGCAAGGTCTTGTTTCTGTGGACAAAGGAGAACCAAAGAGCAGAAGACTGCCTCCCTTTGCCTGCAGTTTCTCAGCTTATCTTTTTCTTGCCAGTTTTGTGCACCAAGAAGTTCCGGTCCCTCTCAGTGACTTTTACTTCTACTTGTTTTCTTTGCTCTTCCTGTTGACACAGACACTTCAAGAAACAGTTGTGCTTGTACTTACACTGGAGTATACACTTGTTTTTCCCACTCTTTCAAGTCTGTGTTTCCTATGGCTTTTTTTACTTCAGCTCTCACTGTGGCTGACTTAAGGCTTGGCTTCATGTGCTGCCTACCATCCCTTCAGTGTGCTTCTCTTGAACCGTTTTGGAGATCAAGACGCATGTTGAAGCCTGGGTGTCATGGCCTTTGAGGTTTCAGTGGCTGCTGAGTTAAGTTTTGCTGCTGCTTTTCACTGTGTTGCTAATGAAACAGCCTAGCTGCTCTGGCAACTTTCAGCTGACCTTGAGTTTGCAAGTACTTAGGAATTTACATTCTACATAAATAAATTGGAAATTATTATTCTTATGATTATAATATTATTCTTATGGTTATTGCCTGCAAGTTCTGTAACCTCAGTGATATCTCAGGAGATAAAACAAACTCTCAGCACGTAAGTGTCTGTATATAAACAGCATCAAATCATGTTTTCTCCAATGCAATTGCTTCTTTTTATGTATTCCTATAACTGAACAGGCATTAGAAAAATAATTATTATTGACATACTAGAGAAGAGACACATTTAATTCTATCTTATAGGCTACCAAGTTGTTTCACCAGATAACATCAGCATGTACTAACATTACTTACAATGTAGTGGGTGTTGTGCATTTGAGGATGTTTCTCTGTTTCAGAAATAGATTGCTGAAAGGCAGCATGTTGCAAAATACTTGTGTATGTTGGGTTATGTTATTGTGCATCAGTCTAGCGGAGACTCCTTGCATTTCCAAGTACCTTGAGGCTTTGGTGAGTGTCTGTGCTGCTAACCTTTTGTTACTTCGGGCATGTTGTGGTAGGCTCCTGGACACTTTCTCTTCCTCCCCTCACCCTTGTGCAGTCTCAGAGGTGAGGCCAGCAGGGAAGAAAACGGCTTGGTTGTGTTTTGGTTGTGCTTTTGCTGAGGAGGGGAAAAGGAGGGAGTGGAGAACAGTTTTCTCAGGAGCTGAAGCAGGGGTCTTTGTGGCAGCCTGGCCAGACAGTGAAGCATAAGCCTGTTGTGTCTTCTGTAATGAAGAGGTGGTGCAACAAATTGTAAAGCAGAAACCTCTGGAAAAACGTACCTGAGCAGCTCCATGCCAAAAAGATGGTCTAGATAGGTAGCTCTGTGAACCTGGAGTTTATGAAAACTGGCTGAACTTCAGCTGGAACTTCCTGATAAATTGGTTTTCCCAGTTTATACTTCAAGTAGAGTTCATGTAAATGATACCCAGACTAATATACAAGTTATACGTGCGTGCAGACACTTACCTTTCCTCTGGAAACACTGTAAGCTTTACAGGAGGATGAAGGAACAAAATCAATTCTGTACTTCTGTTGAGGACATGACAGAACTATTACTGCTCAAACTGAGCAGTGCAGGCAACTGAAGCATAAAATTCTTGCCAACTCTGAGAATGTGTCTCTTTAGAGAGCTTCGGCGCAGTCCCCCACCGCTTCCTCATGAGGTATCTCATCACCAGAAATGCAGTTTGTGTTTTGTCAAAGGACTTCGCTTCTCCCAAGCCCATATAAACTGCTGGTGAGTTACTATTGATTATTCCTTCACAATGCTAACTTGTAAAAGCTCCACTGTGAAATGGAGAATATTTAAAACCTCACACATTTATCAGTAATTCTGTGATTGCCGTAGATGCTGGAACATAACATTTTTAATATTCTAAGGCAACTTTTAAGTTTTTATCAGACCTTAGAAAATGAACACATTGATGTCTTAATTGCTAGCACAGAACATATAGATAATACTGTATCTTCCACAAGAACCATGTTGTGCTGCCAGAGGAACTGACGTGATAGAGCTGAAACTTTTTCCCCTCAGGATAGAACAATTATTATATCCTTGTGTCTCCTAAAACTGGTTTCTCATGTTCTCACATATCATGAACTCTCTATGATTTAGGATATTCTCATCTATTTTAAAAACTTCTAGCCTATGCATCTGTTTCCTGGCCACTAGAAGCATCATTTTGTTGTGGTCAGTTGTCACTAATAAACATACTCAGCAACTATGGAGGTGATGTGCATAGTATATGCAAGTTTACACAACTTCTTCCATGGAGCATTCTCCTTGTAAGCAGGGGATGGAAATGGCAGCCAGCTTTCCAGCTGCTGCCCTGTTCCTGATTTCCAAGAAGGCTGTTTCAGTGCTGACTGGTTTACTGATAAACATTTTTTACAAGAAATTCTTGGCTTACCTTTTCCTGGATCATTTTTAGATGTTCTCATTCATTGCCAAAGATTTCTCAGCTAGAGCTTGACTGAATGAGTAACTGATTCAGCATAACAGGCTGGAAGTCACCAGCAAGAATTAAAAAATGGTGGGGAAATAAGGAAGCAGGTCAGCTAGAAATGGAATAGGCACTCGATGACAAATGGTGAATCCAGTGGATCTGCTTTCAGGTGCTTTGGCTCTAATCTGTTATGTCCACCTCTGACACTGCATTCTCCTTGAATGAGAATAGCTGGTTGAGAGGTCATTATAAATGTAAAGCTAGTATTTTCCTTTCTCAAGTCTGTTGCTGCTGAACTTCATCTGCCACACTGAGAAATCTGTAGTTAAATGGGCAGGTTTTTTTCACCATGTTTTCCCATCTGCTTGTAGAGAAGTAGTGGTGACAGCTTCAGCTTTGTGAACTATCTCCACACTTTTTCCACCTATATCATTTCCTTAAGCTGGAAATACATCTTTATTTGTTAGTGTTTGAAGAGCTTGAGCTGGGCTAAGACTGTGTGGAGCCTCTCATTGTGCTTTTCTGGTGTTAATGCCCTCTGAAACCAAGGCAAAATCAGTTGGAATCAAGGAGTGGCTTTAGGTGGGTTCTTGTATTTTCCTGTGAAAACTTTTGAGAGATCAAATACAATCCTCTGGTTGAATGTGTACATCTGTGCTCCCTTGGAATTTAGGAACACAGACCCAAATTCTGCTAATGATTGAAGTGTAGAAGAGTCTTTGGCTGTATTCAGTTGTCCCAGAACTGGTAATTTTCTAGGTAGTGGAAGTTTAACAGTTCCTAGTTTTGAAGACCCCTCTAATTCAAGGTGAGGGACACTGTCCTTACAGCACAAACTGTGTATTCTTCAGTTCCTTTCTGGGATCTGTTTAAAGCTGTCTTCTCCTGAAGGACTTCCTTGAACTTTTTTCTAGTTTAATCTCCTGTCTGTCTAATGAGTTGATGTTCTTGGTAAGATACTTTGCATGATCTTTAACCTTCAAGACAGGGCAACATAAGACTCAAGGCTTTTAAAAGCCTTGTTTGGAAATGCTTTTTCCGTATGCTTTCTGATTTAAATATTTCTTTCAACTTTACAAAAATGATAAAGAAAATGATGCAAATTTAAACAGACTTTAAAAATATTCAATTTAATTGTCCTTGAGATATTGAATACTGGATCTGCTTAATGGCACATCTGCTGTCTAGGAATTTTGATGTGTTATAGATTCCAGTCCAGTTCCATAACTGGGTGTTTGACCTTTGGATACTCAAGAATGAGAATGTTCTACCTTCTTTACATCTACTGCCCTGCAATCAGTCCTACAATGTCGGCTAGCCTCACGTGAGCATCTTATGTACTCATAAGTTCTCACTGCCAATCAACATAACAAATGTTTAGGCATCTGAGTTAAGCACTTAAGTTATTGTCATTATTGTGAGGTTTTGTTTTTTGTTTTTTTAAAGATAGTTTTTTAACTCCCCTCCATGTTCTTAGGAGCAAAACCAGCGCTATGGGTAGTGTTTGCAGCAAAAAAATTGTTCTTGTGAGCTGCTATCATCTGTCAGTGCCGTGAGCCTATTTCTGTGCAAATCAGCTTATTGCTGTGAAGTTGTGCCAGCTCTGACAAAACCACAGAGGGATTATTAAATATAATAAAAAGTTTCAGTGAATTCCTCCATTCCTCTTTACTGTGCTCCCAGCTTCCCAGGTTCTAAACGTTAAAAGCCAGCCACAGGTCAGTTCCAGTAGCTCTAAACTACTTTGGCAGTTCTCTTGGAGCAGACGCAGAGCAGTACATCTTAAGGAAGAGAAAGAGTACTGTTGCAAACTTGCACAAACAAAATGTTCTTGCTTTTGACTTCCAGCACAGTTTAAACGCTTTTTCCCCCCCTCCCTTTGTTAAAGTTCAGCATTTGGGAATGTTACACAGTTTTTTGACTGAACTAGAAAACAGAAATATGCTTGTGCCTGCACCCGAATTTGAGGCCAAGCAGACTGTGACTCCTGGCTGATTGAAATATAAATCCCAGTGTCTGGAAAATCCAGATCTAAATACAGCCCTAAAGATCTATCACTGTGGGATTCACAGCACCAGAGTGCTGGGGGGGGAGGGAGAAAAAAAAATCGTTATTGCTTCCATAGTTGCTAAAATCTAATGGAAAATGCTGTAGGAAGAATTTTTAAAAACCTCAGATAATGCTCTTACTAAGGTATTTCCTGAATCTATAGTGAAACAAAATAATTTAAAGCTTAGTCTGTCAGCTGCCTCGTGCTGGCAGGAGAGTGAAGACAGCAAAGTAAATCCATATGCTTAGTGTTTGTCATGAACAAGCAGGGGCACAAAAAAAGATGTGGTGACCACTCACTGACTTGCTCTCTTGCATGCATTTGACTTTTATTTTAAGAGCAGCGTTGTTGCCTCTTACTGCCTTTGTTACGTATCAAGGGGATACATTACTGTTTGTTTGCATAACCTGTTGTGGTCACACAGCACCCTCTATTCCTATGCTTACCTCTTGTTAGTGCTAGTGTTATATACTATAAACGCATCTCATGCATTTCAGTTATGTGGTTATGCAGTGCTTTGCTTGGGCAGTATATTTAGCAAATTGTGTAGTCAAACGATTATGTTAGACTGAATGGTTGACGTCTAGTACACAAATAATTATGACACTAAACTTACTATGTATGAGCTGGAGCCATAGCTGATTTCAGTGACAGATGGAAAACTCCACTGAACCTTTTATTGGCCATATGCCATTTCTGAGTGTTGGCCAACAACAAGATTTGTTGCTAATATATAATGATTTAAACAGTAAAAAGAGCAGCTGCACTTTGATTTTTTTGGTGCCTTTACTACAGGTTTTCCTGGAGCTTTTGAATATCTACTGCTGCTTTCTAATGCAAAACTGTCACTTCTAGTCTGTGAGAAGAGACTTTATTCTACCACAGATAGTGCTGGGAAGATTTTATATTTTGATACTTACAACTAAAGCCCTCCTTATGCCTTTTATTGCATTATTAAGTTGACAGCATAAAAATCTCCCTGCAACATGGGGCTGGCAATGGCTTGTAAGAAGCTGGCTCTGTTGGGTAGTACCACAACTGAGCTTTTTTTTAGGCTGTCAGTAAGTCTTTATGTTTTATGGCCTGCCTGAGGACTGGGAGACCAGTATTCCTCCAGCTGTTCAGAGAAGACAACTTTCAAAGCATAGTTCATTGAGAGGAACCGCATGTGTTGTTCATCATATTACCAGGACAGTGTTTGCAAATGTGAGCATGTGGATAGAAAGTGCAATCATTATCTATGCAGAACATGTCATAGTGTTTCTACTATTGCTGGCGGAGCAGAAAACTTGCTGCCATGCAATGCTTTGACCTTCATTCCTCCTAAGGAGGGTTTCACTGTGTTGTCCTTTGTCAATCTGCTCACTCCGATATTCATCCAGAGAAAAACACGATTGGAATCTGAAAGGCAGAACTGTTCTGGCCCTGGGTCCAGCAGTAAAGAGCATAGTTAGGGAGGTACATGACAAGGAAGCACATTCCAATAGAATTTCATATGTATATATTTTGGGGAGAAAGAACACTTCATTTTTTAAGATTTGTATTATGCAAGCTTGAATATAATTAAAACTGGATAAACATCTGTCCTGGGCAGCATTAGTCTGCACTTCACTGACAAGTACCCTAGGGGTTTCTAGGATTTGTTTGACTGATCCTGTGGGTCAGAAACAGTCATCATGTTGCTTCTGTGCCGAGGGAGGCATGAAGTGGTCATTGCATAAAGTGTTTTTCATTGCAGAAGGCAAGCAGGTGGGGAAGGGAGCAGTTGACACCTGTATGCTCTTTGCACCTCCTAGGAGATGGGTAAGAAATGAGATTAATGTTGCTCTCTTCTTTGTGCAACGGCTCAAATGGAGGGAGTTAAAAGGTCTCCACCGGGTGCCCACAACCAAGGGTTGGTTCCTGCCTGGCTCGTGGGACGTGCTCTGGGCCAGCCTGGTGGCACCGCCTGGCCTTGGTGCACACCAGGGCTGTATTTCGTGTTCGCTGGCTGGGGCTGGGCTTAGCTCTGCGGGGCTGGGCTGCCTCTGCGGCCAAGCCTGGTTGCTAATGTGCTGTTAGGATGCTGTCTGGTGCTAACGTGCTCTTGCATTGTGCCTTTCTCATCTGCCTTAGGTGCCTTGCGGTCTGTTGCTAGAGAGTTGTTCCCAGTAGGGTATTAAAGTGATTTATCCATGCAAAGCCTAAAACATTAATTTCTTTCTTCACCCAATGGTAAAAAGTAACCCAAGGAAGGGCCTCTCTGCATCTGTCCATCTTTGACCTCTCTTTGTGGTGTTTGCCTGCCAGCTGAATCCAGCTCTCCCAGGTTGGATTGGTTGCTGACTGCTGCGTCCTCTGAAAGTGTCAGTGTGTTGGCCCTGTTCATCCCTTCCTTTAACAGACCAATGTTTTATGTTTGTTTATTTATCTTGTATCTCTTCCTTTACCTTTGGAAAGGCAGCCATGTAACTGCTGGCTGCAGGCAGGTTGTTTCTTCACAGCTAATAGCCTGTCTGTTGTAGTTTGAATGTTTGTTGGGATGCTCCTTATCTAGGTCATAGTTTTTCTTTTCTGTCAGATTCCTCCTACACCCCTATTTGATCTTACATACAGCAAGCTATCTGTCTGAAATGCTCAAGCAGAGCTATGCAAAATATTTGTGAAGTGATACAGATATTTCCCACTTTGTCATGTCTTACAGAGCATTGGACCCATGTGAAACCCATATAAGTCATAGGGATAGAAAAAGGTGCAATTTTTATTTGTATTGGAATTGAGAAGTAAAAGATAAATCTAATTCTGAGAGAGGTTCATAGCTGGCTGTGTTATCAATCTGAAATGGTACCTACTGGGGAATCATTTTCCCAGTGATGTGGATGCTCTTAGTGTTTCATCTGTGAGCTGCATGCTCTTTCAGAGTGTCCTGTGCGTGTTTTTACCTTTCACAGCTAGTTCATGACACCTTCCGCATCTGTGCGACACAGGCCAACCACGCTCTTCTGTTTCTGACTGTTCTTACACATTTTTGATGCCACCTTCCTCTGGTGTCTTGTGATAAATCAGGCTGAGTCTAATTCAGATGTAGAACAGCTGCCCTCTTCTTCGCTGGGTTTTGCTGGGTTTGGGGTTTTTTTTGTGACTTTTTTTTCCAGTGTTGAGAGAATCTCTTATCCAGGTGTTTGTGGTTAGGTGCAAACTGTTGATCATAGAGCATTTGTGCTTTCCTTATGTTGTACAATTCCCTAATGCCCATATATGTCACTGACTACATCATCTGCCCTCTCTGTGATATTTGCTGTAATATCAGTGTGTGTTGGTCTGAAAACGAGTTAAATGAGGAAATAGATACCAGCTTACATTTTGAGAGTTTTAAAGGCTGTTCTTCAGATAGTTTTGAATCATCCATGTGGACGTAAATTAAGGGCAAAAAGAGTTATTTAAGAAGCTGTTGGAAAGATTAGTGATGGTTGTTTTTCCCCCCCACCCCCAAATTGTTGTAGTGTACTTCCCATTAATGTTTATAGGCAGTTGTGTGTGCAGTCAAACAGGAAAGAATCAGATAACAGAAAATTATTATGGAAGCAATAAAGTTCTACAGTTTCTTTTTTTTCTTGATAAATTTGTTCTTGGTTCATATAAAAAATTGAAATAATTTTTGACAGGTGTGCTGTGGGTAGTGTTTAGCCATGGTTAGCAATGTCTCCTTGTGATATTATTGCATAGCAAGACCAGTGATTTAAAAGTTCAAGATAAGGGTCACTGGCACTATCATTGCAATGTATGAAGCAATTAAAAATGGGATGATTCTTCAGATGACACGTACAAAAATGAAAGCCCTTTGCTAGAAAGCAGGACTTGCTGGTGTCAGCAGCTGATTAGTATTTGTTGTTTTAAAGGCCCAAGGTTATTGCAATCTTGCCTTTTTCAACGCAGCAAGCTCTTAGTGTGATGGGCAGGACTCATGCTTGGCTGAGTGCTGGGGCTGCAGTTTCTGTTCAGCTGGTACTCATGCAGAATGAGTGTGTTAAGATCTTCAGCCAGATCTTGTTGAGCAGTCATGCCAAGCATGCCTTTAAAATCCAGTGGTGGGAGGAGAGACGGCAGGTAAAGCAACAGTGTATGGGGAATGTTTTTGTAACCGTAATTAGTGTACTTTGACTTTCATAAGATGGAAAGAGTTCTTGGTATTGAAGATTTGTGATGACTTGGAGGGGGGCAAAAAATAATTCATGCTAATCTTTTCGATTCTCTTACATCCACTGTGATTTCCAGGGTTTGTTCTATTAGCAGCCTTCACTTGGCAGATGAATGGTGGGAAGTGGGTCTCTGAAGAGGTGCTGTGCAGTAGCTGCGTGGTGCTTGCTCCAGGCATGTGTATTATCTTGTTTATTCCTGAGCAGATCTGTTTTCTCCTTGCCTTTCAGCAGCTCACCCCACTGTTGCCTTGTGTGCTTTGTTCTACAACTGCTACAGAGATATGTGTGAGCCTGTACACGTGTGCAGGTGGATACTTCACAGCTATCTGGAGACAGTGATCATTCAAAGCACAGAGCGCAGTGTGATAAACAAATGCACCATTGCTGGATGGGACCCAGGAGCATAGTTAGGTGGCTCTGATGATGCCCAGCTGGATGAGTTTAGCAATTCCCTCCCATATCTGTGGTCTTTAAAACAAGGACAGTGTCGATGTTCTGTGTGGGGGTAAAAAATTTTAATGTCTAAAGATAAGTGTTACTTGAGAAGTCATTTTCTTGATTATGCTGTACATGGCAAACAAAACAGGAGCAAATGATCAAGTGTTTTTGAATAGCTTTGACAGGAGATGACATCTGTTGAAGTCCAGGTGGATTTATTAGCGGAGTAACCCTGTCTCCCTAGAGCTTGCTGCTGTCACATGCTGCCTCATTCTGCGTTCCCTACTGGAGTGCATACTAGTGCAGTGTGCAAGTGATATTTAATTATTGTTAACGGTTTTGAGGAAAAAAATTAAGCTAGCTCCATACCAATGTTGTTGATAGATACACTGATATGAACACTTATACATGTATATTTTCATAGAGTATATACTTAGTGAATAAAAAAAGATTCACACATTCGAGTACCTTACTTCGATTTTTCTTCTCCTGCACTGAATGTAACACGCTATATAATTAAAATATTTTGTGAGAGAAAATTTTACAAACCAAATCCTGGTGACCTTTAGTTCTTAATCTCAAAGCTGCCAGTAGAGATCTGGATGCTTGGGAGCTGTATCCAACTGCAGACAAATCTCAGGTGCAAGCAGAGTGATTATTAATCAGCAGCTGTGCTTATGAACACTTGTAGTTATTCCTTTTTTTAAGTAGTAAAAAAAATCAGACTTTTCAATCACATTGGATTAATAGAGAGTGCAAAGCATTTTGGTTTTTTAACATGGACAATAATATGACTTAAGCTGACCAGTGTGGGAATACTGCTCTGCTGTGTTGCCTGAAATCTTATGCTACATGCGCATATCATCAGACTGACATTATAAGAATATCCAGCTTTAACTGAAGGGATAGGTCCTGTGCAGCAGAGAGCGCCATGCTCTGATGTTGTACAAAGTGCTGAAGGGACATAATCTACTCTGTTAATAAAATCCTTAAGTTTCTATGTCGTTGTGGATACAGCAATTTAGCTATGTATTTAAATTATACTTACTACCATAACAGTCTGTCTGAAATAGAAACAATCACAGCCAGATGCTCTTAAATATTTTGTTCTCAGGTAACTAGTTTGAATAGACAGTAAGGCTGTGCATGTAAAACGGATGATGTTTTTCTGAGGTTTCTGTTTGTGTCAGGTATACCTCTACGATCACATACCCAAATATGCAATGAGGACATTTGGGGAATTTAAGAAGTCTCAGAAAGCAAATGTTCCATCACAAATAATGTTCTCCTCCTGCTGGTCATAATACCTCAGGATATCAAAATGAATGGCAGAAATGAAAGCAAAACAGCATTTATTTGACCAACAGCGTTGGGCATCAATGTGAAATGAATTAAACCTGTGCTTGCTTAAGACTTTTCTTTATATTTTTGATTTGTACAATTTTTTGATCCTTTTCCTCTGTTGACCTTCAAAGTACTGGTTATTTATTTATTAGCATAACATGATTACATACCTATCTGCAGGGTTTAAGATGAAAATTGAAACCTTGCAATAATTTGGCTAAAAACTACTAGAGCATTCATCCAGCTGTCAAAATTTTAAGAGAAAACATTAAGCAAAACCAAGCTGTAGCTGTTTAACTGAGATCTAAACACAGCATAGCTACCTGGGTAGGTGGCACTTTGGCTGGCTTAATTTGCTGGCTACAGATATGAATTATTACCAAAATGCAATTTGGTGACAGCTTACACACTGTGGGCCGTGGACTCTTCTCCGTCCACATGTGCAGCTTGTATTACAGCCAAATTAGATGCATTTATAATTCATTCTCTCTCTCCCTCCCTCTGTCTCTCTCACTCTCAATTATGTACAATCTGTATTTATAACTTAGATGGACCAGGGCTTTGTTAATTATGTGTCCAAGAGAACGTTGCTTGCTATCACCTTATGGATTCCTTATAGATCTAAGTGGCTAAGAACTGATTAAAAACTCATCGCAGAAATAGCAGCAGCAATACTGTTACCTAAAATGTAACTGTAGTTTAAATGGTGGGCTTTAATTTTGGAAAAAAAAAGATTCTGCATTTGATATGGATGACTAAGTGTTGCTAATTCCCAGTTGCCCAGCACAGCCCACATGTGCTAGATCTTGCCCAATACCCTTTCTGGGTCCTAAAGGTAATTCATTTTTATGGCAGAAGCAGTCAGTAGTATTGGTAAGTAATTATTTGACTTTATTTGTGTTTTGTTTCCCTTGTAATATAAATTGTAATAGTCGAATGGCTGTTGATATCTTTAAATCTGTCAAAACCACTGTCTTCTCAGAATCTTCCTTTGAAAGTGTGGGCAGCCTTGGAGAGTTTGGGTTCTGTTGCCTGCAGAATGTGTGTCTTATGTAAATATTTACAGTAGACATATGGACAAGTTTCCTTCTTTTGTAAAGTTGAACAAAAGGCCAAAGCAGCACCAATGCACTTAGTGACCTACATAGTAGTTGTGTATGTTTGGGGAAACCGTCTCACTCTGTTACAAGGTCTTACCCGAGTCTGAAAAACCCTGAACTGCTCTGTGGTCCCAGAGACTTGAGTATCCAAGTGGGGGAAAGTAGCTCTAAAGCTTTTGTGTTGTGGTGGTTTTGGTTTTTGGTGTTTTGGGTTTTTTTTTTGTTTGTTTGTTTAAATGGAGAACCCATGCATGCTTGGTGTTCAGTGTAATAACTAGCAATGTAAAGGCTGGTCTGTCTTCTCTTGCATGTTTCAAATTGTCCCTCTGAAATGCTACATACTATAAACACATGGTGATTTTCTTAGAAGCCCTTCCTGTATTTTGTTTCAAAACACCAGTTTAATCTTTACTGTTTCATAAACATATTTGTATTTTTCCTCAAATAATCTCTAATGTTGTATCAAATACTTTAATTGGAAATCAGTTTTGAACTGGACACAAAGTGTTATAGCAATAGAGCATAAACATCCTTTTTCTGTGGAGATGTGGAGAAAACAGGACTGAAGCCTGTTAAATGATTCATTTGCATCCTCTGAAACCCAGATTTGAGAGAATGAGGGGGGAAAAGGCAGGGAACAAGTGATGAGCTATCTGTGGCTAAAGCAGTCTAGGGAACCAGTCCTTCTTGCTGCTGGTGTGTATTTCTGAAACCAGCTCAGATGGCTTTAACCCCTCCAGACAGTGTGGAATTAGAGGTGGTTTCAAAAAAAAAGTGGATTCAGGTGTTAGCTGTGAGATCACAATCCTGGAGCTCAGGGGTGATATATAAAAGATTTTCACTTCATTGTTAATGCATAGTGATGTATATCATGTCTGAATGAGTAACTGAGCTTTGCCCTTTTTTCTGTCTAAAAAAGTACTATTCAAACCTAAATTTGGTTTCATCTTGATTCTGGTTGAGGTTATACTACAGGTTGTTATGTTTAGAGATTTTTAAAATAGGCCTTAATCCCGCAATATGATGCGGAGGAGTTGGTGGTTGAGCTTATTCAGAGCTTCATGATGAACTCGGAAGCTGTTTGTTGCACAGCCGGGTCCATGTTTTGTATAATTCTTAGTCACGTTAAGGTGCTGTCTATTAGAATTTCTTACATATGTGTCTGCCTCTCTTATTTCTAAATTATCTCACGGCAAAGAGATTTGCCTATATATAGGGGGGTGTGTGTGTATATATATATATATATTCATTCACAGAAAATGGCTTTTATTTGAGGGTGATGTGAATATAAAGATTTACTACATTCTTAAAAGGATGTTTAACAAATAATCATGTAATCCCATGTCTTTTTTTTTTTTTAATTTTAGAACTGTTGTACTTGGCTGTGCTTTTACTGGGCTTCTTAATCTTGCCTGGGGCTGGAAGTTCAAGAATCTCATAATTTCATTGTTTCTGGATCTTTCACTCCAGTGAAAGTGGGCTCCTTGAGTGGTGGCTTGATGCCAAATGCTTGTTATTGTTCAACCTGTGTAGTGTTGATAGTGGTCATGCCTGACTGTTGTCAGGGTTGAAGTTCAGCCTCATCTTCCTTAGCTTGGCCTCACTATTGTGATTTTTGGCTTGATGTACTTTGTTTTGGTTTCTTCCCCTTGTTCCAGAGAGGATTTGTATTTGTTGAACTTTTTGCCCAGTTTTTGCCAACTTGACTCAAGTTTTGAGATGGAAGGGGGTTATTTTAACTCCAGTTCTGACAGTTGAGTCATAGCAGTGACTGTTTTCTGGTGACTCTTCTTGATGACTTAAGACTTTTATTGCCCTGTCAAGAAGACAGTAGGGGCTTTCACTGCATTTGTAGTTTTAATAAGCAAGACTTTATTGGAAGATGTTTCTGGCATGGGAAAAAAATTTTTTTTAGGAAACAAAACTTCCTTTTCCTAGGAAATTTGTATTTGTTCCACTGAATCACTTGCTACCCTCTCATGGTAGGTAGTCAAAAGTCCAATATTGTTGCTCTTGTATATCATGTTCTTTCTTCCACACACCTTCAAGCCTTTTTTCTGGCAGAGGATTTTGCTTAGCTTTTAACTAGATAATCTTAATGAAGTAGCCTGCAATTTCACCAGCAGTGAGAGAAGTATTATAAACATTGATTTAAAGTTTTACTCATTAGTTTGCTGCAAACAATTTCTTACTGAGATAACCTCTTTCTGGATTTATTTGGATAGTGTACAATCAATTGCTGAGGCGCTATGTAATTAGCAAGAACTAAACTATGTATATCAAGCTTATTGCAGACTGTCGAGTACTTTGTGAAAATGAATTAAGATAAACATTCCTGGAAGGTGTAGAAAATAAAGATGGGAAGTAGTCCATATGTCCCCAGCAGCAATCCTCTTCCATATCTAAGGTGGCAACCTTGGAAGATGTTTAAGCTCTTTTACTAATGGCAGACTTGCAGGTTACTGCTTCAGACTGAATGTCCTCTTCCTATCCAAGCTGCTTTTTTGGACCCTAAATTTCTGTGGTTATGTTTAATACTTTTTTGGGGTGGCTGGATTCAGTCCCCCTCTGTGGCCTGAACTGCCCACTTCTAAGTCCTACCCGTTGCTGTCCCCTGAGACAAGCCTGAGTGCTGTGGCTTCTGTGTGCCTCCACAAACAGCTGCAGCAATTTAATGTCACTGCCCTGCAGTGATCTGCTACTGTCCCCCGGCTAGAGGTTGCCTTCCTGCAGCAGAGCTGGTGTAAAGGATGCAGCCACTCCGTTCCACAGTCCAGCACCTTTGAACAGTGCCCTTTTAGATCAAACTAATCCATGTGTTTCATGCAGGGGGGTGTGTGGTATTCTGTGAACTAAGGACAAAAGGTTGGAACAGCAAGGTCCACCTTAAAGCAACTTCAGCCCCTACCAAAACAGATGGAGCTCATAGGCTGTGTGGTCCTAGAGAAACAAGGTTGCTACCATAGTAAGGCACTTGGGAGGCACTGGGAGTACTTCTGTGCTGCTTTGGATACTTGCAAGGTCAGTTAGCATTTTGGGTACCCAAAGAAAGCCCAACTTTGCATTGTAATCAAATTACAGTCCTTTCTGCATGATATTCAAAGGATGCTTCCAGAAACAAACACTAAAGTGCATGACTAACAAAATTCTGGCTCCCCAGGAGCTGGTTGAGCTAACAGTAATCTCAGTCCCCATCCAGTGTGCATTGTGTGGTCCCTTGGCTTCTCTTACCTGGCACAAATTGAGATTCACAAGAATTTTCCCATTTCTGGACCTTGTGAAAGCAGAATTCCTGCTGGTTTCAATACCTTACTCATTCATAAAAAGTGGACCTGGCAAGGAGATTTGAAGTATGGTGGGAAATGCATACATGTGTCTGTGATTAAAACAGACTCTGTATTTTGGAATTCTTCCAGCCAGCAGGCTAGGATCTGGTGAGTTTTGTAATTCCCCTCCTACAGCTCTGCACTCCCCCTCCAACAGCAGTCTGCTAACATGGTGCAATAGACTGAATCCTAAACTAGTACAACTCAAAACATAGCAGCCGAGTGAAGGTAGGGTTGTGCAGCATTATTTTTCAAGCCTGGCACCTTTGACAATGCTTTCAAGCAAGAGAGTTTCATAATTCAAGTCAGTTTTTCAAGGCAAAGGCTGCTTACCCATGGGCTGTGTGTGGTCTACCAGGGTAATTAATCTGGCCAGTTTCCCAGCATAATTTGGAAGAGGTCTGCAGGCAAAAGAAGTGGTTCTTTAGCTGGGGTAGCCTGCTCCTAGCTATCTCCTTTCTGCTGTCCTTCCCCCTTACCATGTTACTGTGTGTGAGCAGTGTATTTGTTTGTGTTGGGAGAGGGAAGACTGAAGCATATGGCCCTGCATTTAATTAGTGTCATGTAATGGCTGTGTGAAACCGGACTGGGTTGGTCAGGAGATTTCTGATGTTCTTCTGACTACTTGCAAGCAGTGCAGCTTAAACAGGGTATTCATCAAATCTTTACTGCTCCTCCAAAATTGCAGGAGAACAGTGAAAATATGACTGGGGTAAATGCATTTTTTTTTCTGGCAATGAGGAGCAGGAGCTTTACTCAGATGAGTGCTGCTTACCTGCACAGGATGTGTTTTCTCTAACAGCAACACATCTGCTCCTTAGATATGCAGAAACATCTTCCAGGTGTGGGAAGAATCTAAGCCTCAACCAACCAACAGTGTTTTACAGTATCTCGTATTTCCCTAGGTGTGGCAGTTTTCAAACCAAATAAAAAATTTAGTTTATACTCTTAATTTTCTAGACTGTTACCTTCTTGCTTGGGAAAGGTGTTAAGCTACTTGGCTCTCAGATGCCAGAGAGATGAGCTGAGGTAGGAGCAGTATAGATGATGTATTCCCGTTGTAGTAGTGGGATTCCAAGGAAAGACTCTTCCCTCTTTTTCTCTCCAGCTCTTCATATCAAGTATTCAATGCAGTTTCTTCCTGTGTGCAGATGACAGTGCCGGTTTTCTAATACTGCTGAGACACTTCCCCATGTGTGGGTGTCTGTCTTCTGCAAATTCTGCTAAATAATAAACCCTTGAGTTGGACAAAACAAACTCCAGCAAAGGAGTTATGTGTACTGGATCAATAGAAGGGGAATTGTGCAGCTAAGGAAGAGATCATGCTTAATCGGAGATCTGGTCTTAAATTACATATTCCTAACTGTTATGAAGTTTTGCAAACTCCTTCTTTCTAAATTGCCTGAAGTGGAGGCTACAGCCAGACTGTGTGCCTTGAGGACTGGGTTACCATATGATATCATATCCCCCCCCCCACCCCTATCCAATGAAACTATGCCTAGTCCTTGTTTCAGCCCAAACCACTGGTTACCAGAGTCTCAGGTGGGACAGTCTGCAGTTGGCATCTGCTTTGTTCAAGGTGCCAGGTTCCTCTGGGCAGGTTCTGAGTGGTGCAGAGCCCTTGCAATGTGGATCGATACTATGTACTAAACAAAGTCTCCCTTCCTGTGTGTAGAGAAGCCTCCCCCACTTCTGGGTGCCCTCTCACTGCCTTGCCTACTACTAGTTATGGGCTGTTCAGCTCATGCAAATCTAGTTAATTACTTCTTCAGAATTAAAATAGTTATAATTTGATCGAGTTCCCTTTGCAACTACGTTAATACTTCACTTTTGAGTGAGAGTGTTTGCAGAGTTTAATGATTCAATTTTGGAAGCTAATTCAGGTTAATATTCTTCAGCACATTGCTTCTCCCTTTCTGTTCTGTATACTTGCTCAGGATTTTAATTCTTGCAATGTGAGAAAAGCCTCAAATCATGAACCTTAGCCTGGGACAGCAGAAGCAAAAAAGGCTTAAGAGAGTAGTGAGAAAATGGTTTTGCTAACCTCATATTCACCTCCTGATACTGGATAAATTGCATGTCTGTGGACCCATCTGGCACTGCAGGGGAGTAATATCCTTTATGACAGAGACATTTTACTTAAGGTTTTCTTCCAGCTCTGGTCCAAAGGGGCAAATTGATTTAGCCTGTGATGTTAGAAACCAAAATCAAGGAGTGTTGAGACAGAGGGCAAGCTGCACTGTGACACCTTCTGTGCATTCAGACTAGAAACAAGATCCTTTCCCTATTTTAGTGATCTCCTCTTCACATCTGTTGCTCCCTTCTTACTCAGCCACACGTGAAGTCACATGTGCTGTGCTGACAGCACTGCAACTGTTCTCCTGGAATCAAAAGACTCCTCATATGAGCTCCTCTGCTCTTGCTGTAAATGCCAGCCCACAGGGGACAAAGCTCTGGACTTATTTCACCTCATGAGGAAGCCTTTAGAAGAAAAAGAATTTTTGCTGGGAGTGTTTGGGAACAGTATCCTAAGGGGATATCTTTTTTTTTTTTTTTTCCCCGTTGATGCCAATCTGACTTGCTTTTGTAGCTGGCAGCAGTTTCTATAAAGCTGGTATTTCTGACTGAAAGGACAAGGACTTTTGTTAAGTTTGTTTTAGACCCTTTGCCTCATATGGGGAAGTGGGACACAGTAACTAGATTGTGCCTGTTGTATATCTGATGTGTAAAATAACAGCTTCTTCATAAAGTGCCAGAGGCTGTAGTCCATTCCCAAGCACAAGATTAGGGCTTAAAAATACTAGGATTTGAGATTACACTTGGTGGTTGTTCCTGTGAGAGACACCCTGGTGTTACAGCACTCGTGAATACTGCATAGTTCCCTGGCCAACAACTTTGCTTTTCCTCTGATTTGGTGGTTGGAAGCTCCCTGTGGAGCAGGAGGGCTGCACAGCCAACAATCATGTCTGGACAGAACTTCTAGATGAAGGGTCTTGTTTTAATTTCTTTTTGCTCGTTTGGATTTATGTAGCTCACGTGGTTTCTTCTCTCTAGTAACCCACAGCCACAGTGTTCATGACAGCAGTATATCAGCCCTTCTTGCTGGGGAGTAGTAGGCTTGCCAAACTTAGTGCAAAACTCTTGACAGAAGCATGTTTTCCTGGGGTAAGTTCTTCATATGAACCAAAGTGTCTTGCCAAATTAGGTTCATTAGGGACATTGTTTTGGAAGAAAATTAGAAAAAATTCTGGTGATGTCATTCCCATGTCACCTTTCGGGAATTGAAAGTTATTTTCTTCTGTTTCTCTCTTTTTTTTTTTTTTTTTTCCTTCTAAATTGGAAGCAGCTTTTCATTTTAAAGCTTTTTGTGCATGTACAGCACATAACTGAAGAGAAAAACAGACATTTAGATTGAGTTGTAATAATTTTACGGGAAACAGTTTCATAAATTTCCATCCAGATTTGGCAGAAAGCTGAAGGTTTAAAGCTCGGAACCTTTCATGAAACCAAACCTCTGTTCTTCACACAGCTTTCATGCTTGTCCCTGTAGTGGCTTCCACCTAGATTACTGCAGTATAATGCAGCGAGGAGTACATGTGCAGATCAGCAAAGGCTTCAGCCTAGTGTGAAGTGTCTGGTCCTCTCCGTATGAACCCCTGTATTTTTCACTTGTGCGATGCTGAACATTGGCACTGACAATTAGCTGATAATATGATGCTGTTGCTCGCTGATGACTTTGTCAAAATTATTGACTGTCATGCTCAGAGAATGAATGAAGTATTTAGTGACTATTTTAAGCAATCATACAAAATGCAGTTTGAGAAATCCCTAGTCTTTACAGCATAGGCTCATTCAAATCATCTGTCAGTGCAGTGCTACAAGTGCACCACAAGAGAACTCATCTAAAAGAGGAACTGAAGTTGACTTTCTGTACTAAAAGTCTGTGAAATTTTGTCTCTTGAAGCTTGGATGTAACTTGTGAAAGTTGTTTCACACACTATGCAAGTGGAACTTGTTCTGTGACAATCATGGGAGCTACATTGATGGCTGTTAATACTCGTATTTCCCTCCTTTTATCTAAAGAAGAGATTTCATGGGTTTATTTTCTTTCATATGTTGTAGCTTCTCCCAAAACTTCGGAGGAACAAAATACACAGAAAAGCAGATATCATTCTTCATGCCTGCTGTCACAAATACTCCCCTGAAAAATCATAATGGGAAGGATGAAGATTGGTGCATTCATTAAGAGAAGCTGCTTGCTAGCAGCAAAATATGATGTGGAACCTCCTCCTTCCCAAGGCTGATAGTTCACATGCAATTTCACATTTATACTCTCCGAGGGATTTAAAAAAGACTCTCGAAAGGCCAAGATACCCATTATGAAGCTATCAGACTGGAAAGCTGCCATTTATTAGATTAATATGAGCCTGGTCAATTTTTCAAAACATACTATATAAAAAGAACAATGCTTACTGTTTTATGTTTTCAAGGTGCTTTCAGCCATTCATGAAATCATCCTCAGAGATACAAAAGATTTGCTCAAGCAGAATTTGGAAAGCATTTAATTCAGGATTTATTTAGTCATTGTAGAAACCAGTAAGACTGTTTCTAAAGCATTTTAAACTTTCTTCCTTTCTCCTTGCCCCCACAGGTGTCCTTATTTGAGACTTGAAATCACAGTGGGAGGTGCCCAACTGATCCACCCTTGCAGAAGCACTAGGAGAAGGCAGGGCAGAGGTTGATGTGGTTGATAGGGCTGCCTGGGAGAGAAAGTGCCCTGTAGAAGAGGGATGTTTCATGCTTGTCCTGAGTGTTGCTCCTCACCGAGTTTGGCCTGATTCCTCATCTCTGGACGGTCTGGAGTGGCCTCCTGGGCTTGCCTGAGCCAAAAATACTCCGCTCTTGCTCTAGACTCACTCTTAGTTTTCCAGTTTTTCTTTCACCTAGGACTAAGGAGCAGGGACAGGCTGTGGGGCAGACAGCCACTCTGTCACATGAGGTCAGGAGGGACTCGGAGTACCACCAAGCCAAGGAGGTACACGGGTGGAAAAAGCAGTAAAGGGACTTGAGGTGGTGTCTCCCCCTTTAGATGTTCCCTGTGCTTCCTGCTGCCTTTTGCCTTCTTGGTTACTTCATCTCCTGGCTTGGCTCTGCTGCCTCCTTCCAGGTACAGCCCAGGTCTGCCGCTTCTGTTGTTTCAGCATAACGATCTGTGAGGAGAACAAAAGTTGCCTGTGAAGTGTGCTTTGTCCCTAGCTGTGCGAGTGCAGGAGTGTCCAGCAGGGAGCAGAGCTGTAGAGACGGGCTGACCTTCCCTTGCACCTTCCATTGCACCACACAGGGGAATGAAAATAACCGATCTACGTCAAATGACGTCTGGTACAAAACACGCTTTGCTTTTAACAATTGCCCTTATTTTGGCATTAATGGATTAGGAGAAAAACTGTCAAGATATTGGAATAGGAAGTTAAAGACCTGAAAAGTGGAAAATGATGCTTCAGGTGACACTGAAAGGGCATTCAGAGCCTTACCACAACTTTTAGACTGGTTGGTGAGTTGCTTCATTCTTTGTATTCTTTTCAGTTTACAAAATGATACAGAGATTAAAGATTATCACACTCCTTTCTCACAGTTTTAGCCATTTCATATAAACACTTTACAGATGAATCAGGAGTGTTGCTTTGCCTGAGAAAGTTGGCAACATGAGAAGTTTTTATGAAATTTTCCTTACATGTTTAGAATAGCAATAAGCATGCAGTATTTCATCCTGTTTTAATGGTCTGGACGTGGCTGCCTGGAAATACAACCCCCTGGGAAAATCTCACACTGCTAAATGTGTTTTCATTCGATATCAGACCCTTCTCTCCAGCCCTCTCCCCCCAGTTCTAACATTTTTCATGGAATGGAAAGTAATTTTTGAGATGTTCAGTATTTTCATCTTACTAATGTAAAATCATAAATATAATCTTACAGTTTTGGTACAACTGAAAATCAAATCACTGAAACAAAATAACATAAAAATTTCTTGCTTTAGTACTTGTCAAGGGAGTTCAGTCACTGAACTATTCTTGCAAAATGTTTAGACTTTTGATAAAACTACATTTCCCACAGAGAATGTGGTTCTGACTCACTTTGGCTTTCTAAGACTAGTGCTAGCCAGCAGCAGTCGTATTGACTTTGCCTAAGATATGGGGTACAGTTTAAAGCAAAAGCTTCAGTGTGTTTACATGTTTGTGCATTTCTGAGAATGATGCTTTATGTAATTTCAGGGACCTTATCAGCAACATGGAATAGAGAAACTGAAGCAAATCTGGGCTGCTGTGATACATGAAACAATGACAACAAAAAATTACATATTGATAGCATTGACAAGTGTGATTTTTTTAATTTTTTTATTTTTTTATTGTTGTAGTAGAACTATCATTGTCATCATAGTTGAAACTGGTTAGTAGTTTGGCACTCTGAGTGATAAGGAGAAAAAAAATTGATCTGTAATAGAAAAATGAGCAGTCTTGGATCTTAGCTGGTGGTAGTATTTTTTTTTTATTCCTGGTGTAGGTTACAGATTCTGGTCCATTCATTCTGTAAGCTTATTTTTTGTTGCTAGCATATCTTTATGCCTTCTTTTTCTTTTAATTTGAAGACTTAGAGCAATATTTTTACTGTCTATAAATGAGCGTTTCTTTCAAATATGCCCCGATGTAAAATGCTGAGAGGGTTAGCTTTGGCTTTTTTCTTTACCTACTGTATACTTTTCTTGACATGTTAGATTAACTTTCAGCCGCAGGCCAATCTGTCAAAGAAACAGGGAATGTCTCCTGCTATGACAGATTTGCCAGAGGCTGAGGTTTGAAACAAGCTGGGTATTGCTTCTTACACAAAAGTAATTTCTCCCTACTGAAGAAAGCTATCACTGAATCAGCTGAACAGAAGCCTCTGACTTGCATTACTAGGTTCTGATCAGAAAATCTGCAACAGGCATTTTTTTTAATAAACTTATATGTCACAAAGGAGCTCTGGCAGTATAACTGTGGGAGAACTTTCAGCAATATAAGGTCAAAATAATTTCCTCAAGGATATCAGGAATCCAATATATATTTAAAAAACTTTCCCTGGTTGACTTCAGTATTGTTATCATGTCGGATGAATATACTGCTGCAAAGATGGACCCATAGGTCAGACTTTAACATGGAGGCAGGACCTGCGGTATCATCCTAGCATCTGCTCCAAAAATAACCACCCTGGTCCTTAAACCTGACTCAGTTTACTGTGTGAGCTGAGGAAAAATTGTGCCCTCCACACCCCAGTTGTCCTCCCTCGGCTGTAGTGCTGAGGGGCTAAAAGATGCTGTGCATCCTGAGCTTCCCTTTGCAGCATAGCTCCTTCCGAGGGGATATCAACAGCTAGCCCTCAAAGCAAGTCCAACTGTGTGACAAAGCCTTGGATCTTCGCAGAAACGGCTAAACAAGAATATCTATTACAGATGTCCCCTAAGAAGCAATCTAGACAATCGCACAACAGCTACACGGCTGCTGGGCAGCTCGCGGGGTGAAGTCACAGTTTGTTCGGTTGGGGTTCCTTTTGTGGCAGACAGCTGTCTTCTCTCGTCAGCGCTGGCTGGCAGAAGGCGTGTGAATAGCACAGGGAGCATTAATAGAGAAAAGGGAGGATTAGGCTGGGAGCCCTTGCTGCCTCTTCTGCCTTCTGTGATACGAGCACACTGAGCAGTGCACTGTGTAAACTGGGAAAGGGGCATCAGTCTTTTGTTTTACCAGACTTGAGTACCCCTTACATGCAAGACAGACTCTAGGATAGTATGAGAACATTTTGTTGGGCTTTATGAAGGAATTAATAGGTATCCTCCTTGGGTGTGTGTCATTAAAAAGAACTGACTTAGACATGCATAATGGACCCCTTATGGCACTGGAATAACTGAAGCTATGCCCATTCCCACAGACTAATTTAAGTCAGTACAGCTGTATTAGGTTATGCCAGGCAAGGATCTGGCCCAATTAAACTGGAATGACAAACCATGCTAATTTTAAGACTTTCTCCAGAAATGCATGTCTCTGCCATCTTACCTACGGATCACAAAGTTCAGAAGCTGCTGGTTATAATTTAAATTCCCCTTTATAAAGTAGAATCCCAATTTGGATTTTACTGTTAAAAAGATATATATTTGTAAATGTTGTGAACAGTAAATAGATGATGATGATGATGATATTCATTTATGTTCTCATAGTTCCCAGAGGTTCCAGTTTCCCCATACAGGTGCATGAAAACACAACATAGTTCAGGAGGCTGTGGGGAGGTAGGGAGTAGAGCTCAACACAATTTCTGTACTGAAGTCCTTGCTGTTAGGTAGAGTCCCTGGGTGCATTTTAAGAAGAAAACACTGCTCATCTGACATGTGGTGGGCTTCTGAGCCTAGAAGCTTGCAAGTTTAAAATTTCAAGGAATGCAAAAAACCAGGTTTCACATCTACTTGAAGTTGCAGAGAATGAAGTGTCATGTGGGCTAGGGATCTCCTGCCGGCTCCCCACGTGGGCCCCTGCAGTGTGACTGGATGTTGTAGAAGAGGTGCAGGAAAAGAGGATCTCTCTAGGCTTTTGGTTTTTTTTGAGGTGACTGCAATATAAGCAACAGAAATAAACAAGTGAATGTTTTCACCCTGAAAGCTGGGATTAGCTTTGGTACCTTGTGGTATTGCTGGTGATGTAAAAATACAATGAATTCCAGGACCAAAAAAAAAAAAATACAACGGGAGAGGGGAGACAGAATGTTTTCAACCTACAGGAAACAACTGCTGGATGATCATAGCAAGAGACTTTATTTGACAGAATCATGTAGGGCTGTTTCATTTTGAAAGTGTGCTGGGCTTTAGTGACAACTGTATAAGAATGTGCTTGTAAAAGAGATGCATAGGAAACGTGTGGCAGCTTGTTTTAAGTATGTGCCACCAGATGTTGAGGGAGGGGGACTTCACGCTGGAATGGCTTAGAAGGCAGATGACTTTGGACACTTTGGGGCCCCTAAAAAGGCTTAGAAGGTACATGATTTGCCCTTTGCTCTTTTTAAAAAAAAACCCAACCTATGTTGCAAGTCCTGAGAAAGAAGACTGAAGTTTTTTTAAAGCATATCCAGGACAACTTAATTTTAATCTTAAACAGTTACTAAAAACTCTGTAAGCATGTGAACAGTTAATCTACTGCGGAATCTCTCAGGAAGGATGCTGAAGTTCTGGGTTTGAGAGAACCAGGAGAGTTTTTAATCCAAAGCAACATTAATATTTTATACTTCTTGGCATGTGTCCAATTCTGCTTTGGAGGAAGTTACTTCAGAGTAGGGGGAAAGTGATCATGCTTAATGGATCATGAGATTAGAGAAGACCTTTTCTAGCTACAAACAGCCCACTCTGATCCAGCAGAAAAATTACTTTAGACTAGGACCCAAAGGAGAAAATAAAATCTGGGTTACAGTTTTGCTTGGGAATTCTACTGTCCTATCAGCCATTTGTTTCCTACCCATACTATCAGTTTGGAAAAGAGTTTGAGTCGTTCACTGGATTGGGTTGATGGAGGGATTAACCTCTACCCCCATTTAATTCAGTTGAAGTAATGCTTAATATTGTTTTGTGGATCACAGTCCAGGTCCTACAAATTCCAGATTTATTTGCTTTGTGGACGTGGGGTGGCAGGTTCCAGGTGCAATTTTTTGCTGGAGGTGGTGAAAATCAGTGTTAACATGCTTTAATTTGAATCTTTATGCTACATGCCTCAAAGGCAGTGGAGTATCTAAGGAGAAGGAAAATGGAGACACTTATTATAGAAGTTTGTTTTCTGAAAATAAATGTTAAAACACATTTAGTATCTATGTATAGACTGGTAGAGGATTGCAGCATGAGTCAAGAAAGACCAGAAGATCTGAAGCTCGCCGCTCATCCTCGTGGCTCCCTTGAACTTCAGTTCAGTAGGAAGTTGACTGAAAGGAGAGAATTGCCTGTTCTGGTAGGGACTGTGGAGGACACACAAGGCTGAGTTGCATGGGTGTTGTGGAAGCTCTAAGGTGGCAGAGTAACTTGTTTTGCACAGGGATGGTCAAAAGAGGAAAAAAAATGCATGTTGAGAAGACAAGGGATGGTGGGGGGAAGAGGAGGACAGTAAAGAATGGACTGAAGTTTGGCTTCGCTTATTTTTGCTCCCTTTCCTGAGGCTGGGACACAGAGAATAAAGCTCCTCACCTGCCTAGTAGGGGCCAAAAAATTGTGAAGCAGCTGGGGCCTTGGTCTGGAACCCTGAACATAAATGTATAAAGGAAAAGTGTCCACTGTAGGATTCTTCAGGTGAGGTGCTCCATGCTGGGAGTAGAGAAGAGCAGAAAGTTTAATGTGACCCTTTCATAAAGATGTGTGCAGAACGGTAATTTGCTGTGGAACAAATCGGCTGCAAAAGGCAGGGCAGGGGACTGAGCCCTGGGCTCTAACACAAGTTGAGCTTCTGCAGACAGAGGTGTCAATTTGAAATTCAGATGTCCTCAGCACAAAAAAGTTTGTTGTTTGCTGGGTTGATCTATACCAGCTTGGTTTCCAGGCTCCAGATGCAGAATAGAAGTTTAAAAGGGCTACTGGAGCTGTTAGAAAAAGAGGAAAACTCACTTTCTTCCTTCGTGCCATCTACAGGAGAGCTGGCAAAAGATTTCCCATTTGACCTGAGGTGGTATGACAGTGTCTTAATGCAGCTAAAATTTTTAGCCCACTGCCAGTATCTAGGTGCCTGCAGTCATTGCTGAGCAGTACAAGCCATCTTGCTGACAAACACACCAACCTGGAAATTGTACCACATGTCATAGCTTCTTACTATTAAAAAAAAAAATCCAGCAGAGAGCTGGGAGGAGAAATAAGAACAAAACTACCCAAATTAAATGCACAGATTAAATCCTTGATGCCAAATGCATACTGTGAAAATGTCTCCAGCCTTGCAAAACTGCAGACTTGATAGGTCTCGCAAGCCCCCTTGTTTCTATTGCCCCAGTTCTCTGCAGTTTTAATAGCTGCCTGCAGAAGAGTGTTCATGGTTACCCTTACGGTTACGCTGCCCTCAGAACAGGAGGGGTGCAGCTGGCCGTTGATACTGTGAATCTACCCCGTTCATCCTGCTGCCGATTATCTGCAAATGGCCTTTTAATCTTTTTATAGACTTAAGTCACCATCAGAACTAATCAACAGATAAATTGTACTGTTTAGACTAAACTTTTTGCGGCGAATTCTATTATACAAATAATTAATTGCTTGTGGCAAATATAAATTACTGTTGGTTGAACAGGACACCATGATCTGCTTGTGGACTGGAAAGCACTTTACTCATCCGCTGACATTCACTGTGGCAGCACCACTTATGTGCGGGTTCCAGCACACAGTACTGGTGCCATTGTGATTTTTATTCTCCTGAATGTCTTTAGGACCACAGCCGTAGCTCATCAAACAGGCTGAGTGGATGAGATTGCAAAACCCAATAAACAGACATTGATGGTGGGGGCTTTTCTGACCGCTGCTTTCACCGGTGTGCTGTGGGGCGTTAGGAGACTAAATTACACTTTTGAAAAATAAATGAACAAAGTAAATGATGTGCTGTGATACCCTTGACTGGGCTTTTTAATAGCATTTGTTTGCTTACTTGCTAATTTGCAAGGTCTGGTAATTTGTGATCAGCCTCCCAGTCATTAGCATGAATTAGTGTGGCTCTATTATATTGGAGGGACAAGCAAGTCAAGAAAAAGAGGAGCACCCCACATTGGTGAAGCTATAGGAAAATGGCTTGAATGTCTTCGCGCTGTTTAGTGTGGTACTTATCTCCAAACTATTTCATATTAGTTTAGTGCTTAGTTCATTCCCTTGCATGTAAATAACTGTCCAAAAAATGAAAACTCTCTCCTAGTCTTTGGTGAAGGTGATCTCTTGTTACTGTTTGTTTGAATACCTCCATTGTGGGCCTTTTATCATTTTTATGATGGTGTAAGAAATGTCATCTATGTAGCATCTGCACAAGGTTTGCTGAAAATTAAGCCAGTTTAGAGTATTATATTTCAAATCTGTCATAGTGATTTCAGTGGTGATGTTCTTTCATTTTAACGAAATTATTCTGAGGGTTTTGTGTTAAGGGTTTTTTTTTTCTGAGGGAAGAGACAGGAATGCTACTCTTGACAAAGTACTTAAAACATTCGAATCGAAACTCAGTGATGTTACTGTCTTCTGAAACCTATCTGGCTTTTTAAAAACGCTAGTGGCCAACACTTCCTATATCCCGCTGTCAAGCCATTCCCACCTGAATACTTTGCATGAAAGGATGATCTTTCAGTCATAAACGTAGTGATGAGAGCTCTCAAATTTCTTTTCCAGCACTTGGACATTCTGGAAAGGTCATTCGTTATCAAAACTTTAAGAAGAAAGTGTTATTTAGAAGCAAGACATTAAGTAATAATTCTTGATGACATTTAACTGGTTTATAAAATAAAAATCTCCAAAGTTTCTATCCATAAATGCATCCTGAATAAACTAAACACACCCATGTAAGTAGGAAGTCAGTCCTCTGTTGCTGGAAGTCGAGAGAATAGTTGCTGTTTTTTCTCTCAAGAACAAGAGTAATTTATGGGGTGATTCTCTGGACTCTCCTTATTCTGTAAGAAAAGAGAAGGAATAGAATAATGCACCTGAGGAACAGAATCCGTAAAATCAGATGTTGTCCTTGTCTTGAAATTATTGCTGCCAATGAAACTGTATTTGTTAGTACAAATTTTTTTTTTTCTGTTCAGAACCCCCTAATTGCAGGTTGTGCTTCTGAGGCTAGTGATAGACAAGGTTATCCAGTGTTTGGATTTGAATCCCCCTTCCATCTGCCACTTGATCCTCTTTTCCTATAGATGCCAGATGAATATTTCTTCCTCGTTTTCTAGCTTCTTTTATTCTTTAATATGCTGATGCATAGTTTCATATTGAAATTTCCTTACATGATATAAAGCAGCTTGAATACAGAATACATCTTAATCAGAAGAAACTTTATTTTCCTTTATTGTTTTAACTGACTAAGGAAGAAGACAGAGAAGTGAATTTCTTCAGGGACACTTTAAGATTAGCTGAAGATGCAGGCAGGTTCTTTCCCTTCTCTAAGGTTGGTTTTGTGCTGGTTTACACAAATTTTACTGGCCTGATTTTTGGTTCTACAATTTAAGGTTCCCCTGCATTCATGATTCATGAACAGAAGTAGAATGGGTTATACTGATACGGATCATTTTGTGCCAGTTTAAAACTGTGAACACCTGGCAATGGAAGGGGATGAACTGTAATCTACTATTGAAACTGCACCACAACATATTTTGGTTTTAGTGAGTGCTAGCTGATATATTTAGCTGAGGGATTTTTCTGTTTCTGAATGAGGTAGACAGTTTCATTGCTGCCATATGTTTCAGCCTTTTCTTATTTTAGCTTTATTATACAACCTCCGTTATCACAGAATCTAAATGATGCACACTTGCTAATGGACTGTTTTTACCATTTGTCTGTGAGGCCATTATAGAGATGAAAGCAGGATCACTTGACTGGTAAAGGGCCAAGTTCGGATCACCTAATAGCTGTGCAGGTATGCCAGTTTATACTGAATTTAAAAGCAGGAAAGCAGTTGGTGATTGAAACTGTCAGACCCAGACTGTCTGCAGGGAAGTAACAAACTGGGCAGCCAAGGTCTGGTGGTCCCAGGTGGAATGCTGCTTTGATTTCTTAAAGCTTTCTGTAGTGACACGTGAGCGAGAAACTTTTAGTGCATGGTTTGAGCAGTGCCTTGACCTCAGTCTCAGCCACCTGATCTCTTTCATGAAGCAAAGACTTGAACCTGAGTACATGGCTGTGACTGTCAGAACATCCATCTTGTCTGGTAAGGACCCTTCACGTCTAGCTTCATTTTGTAATATCGAACAGGAGGATGGGGGTTTCTGTTATATTGTCCTAACAAGGTGCAGGGTGTTTTCTCACTGCAGTGACACGTATATATTACATTTTGGTTTTCTGTATCATGACTGAAACTTTGTGCTGAGGTTTTTCTCTGGGTGTCCCCAAAACTGCAGATTGATCTATTAGCATGACAAAGAATTGTCAATTTTATTTATTTATTATAGGAAAAAAAAAAATCTATGTGGCCCGTGCTAGTCAGAGGAGATGTTTCACAAGAGCCTGCCAGAAATGACCAGGATTTCACTAAGCTTAAGGGGAAACTGGACTGGATTACGGTGGATGTCACAGAGCTTTTGATTCCTCACTGCAAAGGCAGCCCAGGGCACTGGGGAACAGAAAGGCTCAGTGAATGCAGATTTCTGAATTAAACTGTTTTACACAGGCCTTCAGGAAGATGGGTGAAAATTCACCTTCACGATGGCAGCCTGATACAGAGCAAGGCATGCCGATTTGCTGGACTGCTTGTTGTGTTTGCAGCACATCTTTGGGGAATCGTGTCCTTTTTTTTTTGTGGTGGGTGGGGGGAAGAGGTGAGAAGCATTGTCAGACTCATCAGCCCTTAACCTAACTAAGCTGGACAAGTCTCTGTGTGTGTGTGTGTGTGTGTGTGTGTATATATATATATAAAAAATATGTGTGTGTGTGTATATATATGTATGTGTGTGTGTATGTGTATATGTATATATATAATGTATGTATGCATAAAATTATTGTTCCATTACTGTTTGTAGACATGACAGTGCTTCCTGCTGCACTGCTTCAATATAACTACTGTGGTGTTCACCCAAGGTCATATATTATCGGTTTTATTCCTGTGTGACTTCTCTGTAAACCCTTCTAGTCTGCTTGTCTGTTTCTTTGTTCCATCAGCCTACACCCATCCTGGCACCTTTCTTTGTCCTTTAAGAAAACATATTTGGAACTGTTTCATTAAATGGTAATCCTGTCCAGTCTGTAAATGCCCTGTCTGCTCTGATGTCCCGGTATCTCACAGGTTGGTCTGAGCAGGCTTTGTAAACAGCAGGTCTGCTGCTGTGCCGTGGGTTCAGAGCACAGTGCTGCTTCCACTGCACCACCGCCAGGCTTGGAATAATTTTCTCTATTCAGACCAAATATATTAACATTTGAAATGATACTGTTCTGTATGACTCGCCTAAAAGGATGAGAGGAAAAACCATCATCCTGTGCAACATCTGTGCCAACTGTTGGTTTCCTCTTAGTTTAATTCTGATTTGCCAGCCATTGTAGGTATGTTTGGCTAATGCCCGAGGCAAGGTTTGATGGTGTGGGGAGGGTTAAGGGAATATATGCTTCACTGTTCTGTGTCTTGAGAAGATGGTGTTTATCCTGCAGCATTCTTGAAGAAACATTTGTGCAAGCAAAGCCACTTTTTTTTAAACTACTTTGTTTTTAATTCAAAGGAAAAGTGCAGTAATGGCCTTAGCTGGAAAATAGTTTTTCTTCTTTTCCCAAATACATACCTATGCTTTTTTCCAAACTCAATATTATCCCTCGTAGTTTTGTTGAGTGATATTTTAGCTATACCAAAGCTATTTTTACTATTCAAGGATTGTGATACTGACTCCTGTGATACGTTATGCCAGTCATGTCACCTGTAGTCACTAAATTTAATGCACTAAAATTTTTCTGGTAGTAAACTTGCTCCCAAAGGTGTTGCAAGTTCGATTTAATATTTGCTGTGTATTTCTAGGTTCTGAATTTCAGGGGGGCTATGTAAATGACCCCTGAACAGGATGGCTATGACCCTTAACTCCCTGGACAATATTGGAAAGATCTGAGCCTTAATTTCTTCAGAGCTTGTGAATTCATGTATGTATTAAACCATGCAGACTGAGGAAGCTGTTGTGAAGGAACCAAGCTAAAACTTTGTTCCCCAACCAAGGACAGTTTATTGTTCATATTAGCATGTTTTAGACAATGGATAGCTTGATGTCTGAGGTCATATATTTTTTAAAGTAGCCATACCGTGTCACATTTCTTTTTGATCTGCGCTTAAATTTTCATTTACTTTTATATGTTGCTGGCTGAGGGCCACTAGTTTTCTATCATGAGAAATGGTTGCTGAATTAGATTTGCTTTTTTCCCCAGCTCTGAAGAGATGTGCATTATCAAAGCAGGTGTTTGGTTCAGAATAAGAGAGGAGATGGTTCTGTAGGGAATACACTTAGCAAAGCAATGCCATAAATAGGTCTTGTGTCAGTGTTTGCTGTAATGTCTTGATATGTGTCATCATGAATTATATATTATTTCAGATTTATCACTTCTTCCACTGATAAGGGACATTGCTTCTTTGAGTGAGTTTTCTTCATAGCTTAAAAGATTTACTGATACATTGAAATTCCCTGTATTGGAGATTCAGATGAACTTTGGAAACTTGAGATAAGAACTATAAATCTGCTATAAACCAGGAAGCCATTTCTCAAAGTGTGTGTTATGGACAGAGTTTGTACTAGCTTCTTATTCTGCTTCTTTTTTTGTGCATCAGAAGGTTTTCTTTTCAATGATATGAACAAAAAGTGAAAAACAATGTGGGTTGTACAATATATAGGTGATTTGTCAACAAAGTAGTAGTCTTCATTAGATCATCACCAGGTATTGCCTCAAAAGGGTAACTGGGCAAAGGGTGTTCTCCTGTAGGTGTCTGGAGTACTGCTTTCAGCTTTTGTTCTTTTGAAATGCCGTCCCGTTATGGGTGTTTTTAAATACATGTCTAGACTTAAGTTCTTATTTAGGAGCTCTAAGTACTGTTACTAAAAATTCTGAGCCAGACAGCTTCATTTAATTAAATTTCTTTATGCAAAGTTGGCTTTACTTAAGCATGTTGGAAAATAAGGTCACTTAGTTGATAGCATAAGGGCAGGGAGCAGGGAAGCCACTGTAGAGTTTTCATCAAAAAACCTCCAACTCTACCTTTTAGATGGAAGGAGACATAGCATATCTTTTGATCTAACCCGCAAGGTCTATCCAAGATCTAATTTAAATGGTAGAGCAACTGGGACAGTATTAGACCATGAGATCTGCCACTGGATACCCAACAGGGAAATTGTACCTGAGGAGACACATGTCTGGGTTGTGTTTCTTGCCTCCTTCTAGCTTCTCTTCTATTTTGTAAAATATTGACACACAAATTAATATTGGAATTTTGCAATAATTTCAAAGCAAGCAGCTTAGAAACAGAGTATGTCTTCTGTTCAGGTCTGTTTTCATCCCATTTTATGGTTCAACTGAGTTAAAGATAAGCCTCAGATGACTTTACCTGGGGACCTATTAGATCCAGCTGGAGACTTCTCAGTATCACTCCCCTGCCTTTTACCCAAGGGCAGATTAGGGGCTGGTTTTACCCCATTTTAGTGATACAGCTATGAAGTAAATAATAGTTTAACTTTTACCACTGCAGGGGTGCTTTGTATTGCTGTGACTCTACCTGCTGTTAGTTCTGGCCACTGAAAAATGTGGCAAGGTAGTGTTTTAACTTTGTTCATATTACCAAAATGAAAGCTCTTTAAGACAATATAAACCTCAAGATACAACCCCAGTATTAAAGCAGTAAGTCTCCCTCTTTGTGCTGCTCCCTCTCCCCTAAGCACTCAATCATTTATTAGCTGACATGGGCATTATGGACAAATCTATTGAAACTTGGAGTCACATTGCAAAATGCACATACAGAACAGAGATATTCCCCATTAGTATTGTGGGATAATTCAGATAAGTCATCTTTGATCCAGTTGTACAGTAGGGAAGGATGAGTAGAAATGTGTTGTGTGTGAGTGGCAAGGAATGCTCAAATTTAGCAGCTGATAGTAGGAAGAAAATGAATGTATGAATACTTCCCCCATCCCCCAGGTGCATACAGAGCTTAAAATCCAAAGCTTTCAGATTCTGGCTATTTATCTATGAGACTTTTAAGGACAATCAGTACTGATTAAATATTGAAGCAATCTAAATCAAGATAGCATCACTTCCTGTGCTTTCTAGTTATTAAAGATCTGACTTTTCAGCAGCAGCAGCAGATTCCTTGGCATCTGTGCAAACTGTCCAAGGAAAGCACCAGTATCTCTAAACTGCTGCTGTTTAGCTTGAGTGCAGCCGCCCTGAATCCATCTCGGTGCTTTTCAGAGCCAAGCTAGCTCCTGCCTGGCCAGTTTGGCCTCTGTGTCTGTGCATCTCCCCACAGATGCGAGGTTAATGCTGTGTGTTGGGGTGTGTTGTGGGCTGTTGCAATGCCTGTGAAGCTCAGGGCTGTCTTTGCATGTAGACCTCCCCCAACTTCAGAGGCCTCTTACTTCCATAAAGTCTAGTGTTGGGTTGGGTTTTGCTTCTCAAAATAACTTCACTAGCTGCTGACGCTTCCTAACTGCACTTCTAAAGTTGGGATGAATGGAGGTTTTCTGATCTTAAGTGTCAGTCTCGTACTTCAGAAGATACCAAACTATAAGGGGGAGACTGAATCTTGGACAGTCATGATCAAGCATCCAGTTTGCTGCTCAGCTGAGAATGACTGATAAGTTTTCAGTGATGGGACAATCACTACATGGAAGAATGCCAATGCCATCTTTTAGTACAACAACAACACTGAGATGGTCCCCTGTTATTAAATGGTACTAAATGATAGACAGGCTAAAGAAGTTTTGATGTTTTAGGGTCTCTCGCTGAACTTAACAAAGCAAGAATGGTTAAGCTCTTTGGCACTTTAGATCACACACTGGCTGGCTGCTGGGATCAAGAGGAATTGATTTTTGGCTGCAGTAGGTGCCATAGGAAGCAAAACAAGGATGTTTTCTTTCTACAGTTGGTTATAAAGGATGAAATCACTCAGTGATGTACAGCAATGAATTGGACCGGCGATGAATTCTTATGTCTCTCTGAATAGACATTAAGTGCACAGAAATGGGAGCAGAAGAAAATGTCTTTCCTTGGGGGACTGGCTGTGTTTTTGTAGGACAGTTCTTTTGTTTTGCTGCAGATCTAAACCTAGGTAAATTTACAAGGATGTTTTTTGAGATGGTCTTGTCCCAGGCATCCCAGCTCAGGCTGAGAGTAAGGTGAAGCTGGTTCTGTTCTTTCTGTCAGACTTTTTGACTGTGGTTCTGGCAGGAGACTCACGCAGATACAGTGGTCTGTCTGTGTAGAGCTGTTTGCATTTTTTTCATTTTTTCTTCCATAATTGGAAATAAATCCTCTAGATTGAAAATAGAATGTATTGCTTGTTGCATATGGGGGAAAGTCTGCCCAATGTAATAGTGTTGTATTTTTATATTTGCTGAGATGAATTGATTCACTTTCTGGCATTTCATTTGCAGAGCTACTTTCCAGCTCTGCTCAGCTGGACAAGATGAGGAGAATGGCATCCAAATAAGAATTTTCTTACCCAAATCTGTAAGCTGTTTTCAGCATTGTTGATGTGCAAGCTTGCTGTTTTGTTCCAACACAGTATAGGTGAGTTTAAATTAAGAAAACTATCACTGAATTTTTAAAGGCAGAATTTGTTATCCTAGATTTCAGTGTTGTATTTCTGTGCATCAAGACTGATTCTTCTTTGACTTCATGCCAATATAATTGACAGCTTCACTCAATACAGGGTTCACCCATTAGTAATTAGTTTGAGAATCAGCAAAGTGTCTGTTTTTCCTCTACTACAATGCATACATTCACCTTGCTAGTGTATTAATAGCACTGATGCATTTGCCTGGATCTTGATAAATGCAGTGAGATAAAGGTTGTGTATGAGTATAAAACACCCACAATTGTTGTAGGCTTAATCTCTTTGCTCAGCAAGGTGGAATTTGCATGTGTAGCCCACTGCCACTAATGTATTTTAGGTAGTCTTCTGTGTCTGGTAAAGAAGGTGTGAATTATTATAGCCGGTAGAAACAAGCATTAGTGCTTTATTCAAGTTGGTTCGTGACATGCTTTTAGCTATGGAGATCCCTAGTGTGCTGCATGAGGGTATGGGTTGTCTATTGGTCTCGGATATTTTTATAAGCAAAGCAGTGTACAGAGGAGTACACTGATGTGTGGGACAAGAAATGTATTTTATTGAATGTTACTTCAGCTTTTGCAGTAGTGAAATAAAACCAGTGAACACAAAGCGAGCATGTTGCAAACTGACACACAAGTGATGTCCTGGCATTTGTGCAGACTGCCCTGGCGTTGCACCCATGGGGAGCATCTGCAGGATTTGCAGTAATGCTGGCTGCTGCTTGCCCAGCTCAGCCTGTGGGCAAGCAAGATGTTCCACATGTCCATCTCCCTGCAGGAGTGCTGTTAACGCTGTTCGTCTCTGGAGTGCTTGTGAAGTCCAGGTTGCCTTTGCAGGTAGGTCTTGTTCAACCTTAGGAGTCTCTCTGCCCCCATAAAAAATTAGGAGTAGGGCTAGGTTTGTTTGCTTCTTAAAAAGACGACTTGGAGCACAAGATGTGGCTGTTGCAGCAGACCAGGCTCAAGTGGCTGTCCTAGCTCAATCACTCTTTACACACAACACAATAATTTGGCTGTGTTAGTTTGAAACAGGCAATGTGGGAAGAAGGTTCCCTCTGCATTTGTAGATTACTACTTTTATTTTCTTTCACTGTGGTGATGGTTGCTAGTGTTATGTGAAGTATCAGTTAGCCAGACAGACCCCACAGGAGTCGGGGAAGTTCAAAGCACAGCTACTGTGGGACGCCCTAACGGCTTAAAGGAGTAAGGTTTGGCAGATATTTTAAGGTTACTGTGTCCCTAGTCAAAACGTTGTGCTGTTTGGCATGCTGATGGGAGTACTATTGAAAAAACATAATTCAGTTTTTGTGCTCTGATTAAAAAAAAAAAAAGTAAAACACACTTTTCAGGCAAAAAGGCTCTGATAAAAGGAACTGGGTGTTTTCCTAAGGTTTCCTCTTTGGTTTTGTATTTACTACTAGTATTGCATGGCCATGGGAATATAAACTTGTAAACTGTCTGGAACCGAGGGTGAGACTTTCCATATTTCACTGAGAGGTCTGTAAAATGGAGTCCTTCCAAATGTGTTTCCTGAGTATGGTAGCTACATGCCAAACCCCTGATTCTTTGTGAACCATGGTTATGGACTACTTTCCTCTTCCACCATGCCAAGCTTTTTTGCATTGTTTCAAGCCTCTTCTAAAGTATTTTCTCAGCTTACGCATTCTTGAGCTTGTTATAAAGGACTATACTCATAAACCACCATGGAACTAAGAATAAACATTGTAAAGCTAAAAATGCAAATTTCCATAACTTGCAAGCTAAAAGCGCAGCCATGTGAGGTGTTTTGACCTCTCTGAATGTTGACACGATTGTCTTAGATCAGGATTTGTGGATTTACTTACAAGAATAGCTTACCTTAATCTTTGCATCATGGCAGCTGAAGTGTCAGTGGGGATTCGAAGAGATCTTGTATTTCCCGCAGTGGATCCTTGCGCTCTAAGGGCTACAAAGCAAGACTGCTTTTTTTTTTTCCCTGTGCAAAAGGTGCTGGTTTATGTGCCTGTATTGCTTCCTGAACAATAGGAATAATGAAAGAAGGTTAAGAAATAGGATGAAGCGTCGCTGTGGTAAGTACCATGTAACCATGGGTTGCTGGCCTTTCCGACTGCGGGGTTATTTTCTGCCCGTCGTGGGGACCCAGCTGTTGTGATTTAGTGCCTTGCTGGCACTCGCACCTGTAGGTGGCAGCATCTTCCTGTTCTATGGGATGTGGTGGCCGGTTTCCAGTGTGATTGGGAAACTGAAAATTAAAAGCAAGATCTTCCCACCCCCTTTTTAAGGTAAACATTCTCCTTTTCTACGATGTAAATGTGAGGCAGGTCTTGTTTGACGCCTCTGTCAGACTGGCTGCTCCTTTCTGTTTGCTCTAAACATGGCTTCTCCCTTTGGTTCTGGGTCAGTTTTTCTCTTTGTATTTTAATCCACTGTTCTCAGGCTTCCAAAGCGTTTGAAGGTAGAAGCAGGGAGAAGGGTTCTCTGAAATGCCGTGCTGGCAACTTGGTAAGGAAGAGCAGTTAATGGGAATTGGAAAAACTATGCATCATTTCTATCCCTGTTCAAATACATGTAATGTTGTTGGAACCTGAAAAGGTCCAAAATAGCTGGAAACAAATCAAGTAATGTTTTGACTTTTAACAATGTCATTCTGATTTCTTTAAGATCTTCATTCTCTGAAATAAGGCTGTTAGGAGAGAGACATTGTTATCAACTAGAATAATAAATGCATTGCATTAATATGTGAATATTAATAAGAGCAATTAAGTAAAAAAGAGTCTTGAATTTGTTCTAGCAAGATAAAAAGCCAACAGAGCAATAGCAAAACAGTGGGAGAAATCAGAACAGTGAGAGAACTATTTCTAGAAGATACTGAGAGGAGTGAGGATTTAAAAAAAATCTCGCTACATTAACTACCATTAAAGTTAGGCTGCTTTTTCATTAAATCATCAAATGAAATCTCTAGCTTGTCTTGAGGGAGAGTTATTCGTATTGTTGGGGCATGCTCTCATAAGGATCATCTTCCAGCAAAGACACGGGTCAGCTGCTGCTGCACCTTATCACTGAGTGTTTAAATTGGAGTCTGCAAGAGGGACTGAGTGTAGGCAATGGCCAGAGACAGAGGGCTTGAAAGATGCTCACATGACCACTCACAATAAGCCCAATCAGCCAAGGAAGAGATGGAAGCAGGTGTCTGTTGTCTCTTGTATTGGTTTTCTCTGCCCAGGGATTCCCTTTACATGGAGGATTCACAGCTACACAATTAGAGCGGCCTTCCAGTGCATGAAGCAGCTAGAGAGGTATTCAGTCTACTGTGTTTCTCTACTGGTGGTAGGTAAAGTCACTGTTCCAGAAGGACACTACCAATACTGCTTCAGATAATACTGTAGCTTTATCTGCCTGGCTGCTGTCCAGTAACTGCTGCTTATCTCAGCAATGACATCAGACTACATCTTTAGATTTGCCTGTTGCATTGGAAAATGAGGCCTCTGTGTGTTCTCTATACCAGTATCAGGCATTGTATCGCACTTACTAAATCTTTTCTCGAAAGGAATGAGAACAGTACCCTTTTCTTGTACAAAGGGTCCGTAATACTCCTTTACAGCTTTTCTTCTGTTATATGAAACTAAGAAATGTCACAATTTTGGATTTCTAATTCATCTTCCTTCATAATAGTGTGGAAGATCAAAATTCAAAATACATTGTTCATGCTATCAGGAAATGGCAGTACATTTGTGACAGTGGCACAGGTTTAGCCCACAAAATTCAAGTGCCATGCCTATTAGGAAGCTGAATGGTACACACCAAAACACTGGTTGTGGATAGAAGGCGTTTTTGTCTAATGCAACTCAATCTAAGCTGTAACAGATTTGAAATTTGGCTTCAGATGCAGACTGTAGAATCCTTGGGAGGGTGATTAAAATATGAGCTCCCTCACTATCCATGTATTCAAAGCCTCTTATTCTAATGTCTGCAAACACACTATGAAAATGTTCTGCTGTAGTCTTCATGTTCAATTACCGTCATCTGCCCAGTTCCACACCTCTCGTGTATGTAACTTTGATGTGAATTACCAGAGTTATCTTGCATGTGTACACACCCTTGTGAAAATGTGTGGGTCAGTGCTGCTGTCTGCTCTGGTAACAGCGCTGACTCTCATCTATATCAGCTGCCTTCTCTAGAAATTGAAATAATACCCCTGGCCAGTTTTAGCGTTGTGCCGAGAAAAGTACATTACACGTGGGGATGTGTCCTGCCACAAAGAATTGACATCAAAGTTAACACAATACCATATGCAGTGTTTGAGGGTTTGTTTTGCTCTGCATTTCCAAGGCTTTTTTTTTTCTTGGACATAGACGGATTGTTGGTATCTCTTCCAGAACAGAAAAGAAACTGAGAGGTACTCATTTTCCTGTTTGGTGGTGAGGCGAGTCTAAAGGTGCTTGACAAGATGAAACTCTCTTGTCATGTTAGTACAGTTGTCAAAAGCTAACTCCTCTAGGCACCTTAATGACTCCCTAACTAAAATGGAGCTGGAGAGCCTGACTTCCGACTTGGTCTTATAGTAACATTGCAATGATGTATCTGTTCACTGTGTAACCGTGTGAAGATGCCCAATAGTAGGACTCCATAGGGTTAGCTATGGGTTTGTCGTGATCTGATTCAGGCTAGAAAGCCAGAACCACCATTACTATGTATTAATTTCTAATTATCTTTAATAGGGAAAATCTTTCTTTCTTTGTCTACTAGAATTGGAGAATCTGCAATGCTTATCTTCAACCTTTCTAGCTTGGTTTTTCAAAGCTCCCAGTACCCTCCTGAAACAGCAGTATGTGTGCATGCAGGATAAGTCTTGCAGGGTGAATATAGTTATTAGCTGTGGTTACTTGAACATCACTGTTCATGTCTAGTTCTTTTGTATCTCACACACACTGAGAGCAAAAGATGCAACTGTTGGGTGATGAAAAGAATAAAGGTTTGGGAAGAATGATACTTAAGTGTCCTGTATACTCCTCCTAGCTGTTTTCAGTCTCCTTACATAATTTGTTGTACTCTCAGCATCAGTGTGTTATCACAGGGATGTAAAGTAGGAACGACTAGACCAGATACCTTGATGGAATAGTCCTTTGCGGCCATAGGCCACTGCATCCTGTAATCCTGCCAGTGCAGCTATCAAGTTCTATCTTGTCTGTCTTGCCGCTTTTGACTTTTCTGTTTCTTTTTTGATGTCTAGAATTCACCTAAGCTTTCTTTGCTAATTATGCATAGCAACATCTCCGCATGTACAAAGAGAATGCCCAAAACACAGGTTTTAGTGTGGGAGTGCCCAATTTTGATAAGACTTGTCTTCTGCAAATTGAAGTTAAAGGCGAAAAAACGTTATTCTTGCTATAATTGTTGAGATGTGGAGATGGGGTGGACCCTTTGAAGCTGAGGTTACCCTACTTTCACTGCCTTTTCGTCTCAGAGTTGCTACTAAAAAAAGGTGAATATATTTGAAATAGGACATTTTCCACAAGATGCTTCTATTATTTGCTTCTTAATTATACTTAATGATTTTTTTTTGAACAGTGTGATACAATATTCGGTAACTTAGTTATTGTTATAGACCAACTGTCATGTGAATTAATTTTGAATTATAATTTCTTGATAAAATCCAGATGAATGTGCAGTTTGTTTTCACTTAGGTGTCTAATACATTATGCTAATTCCTCTGTCTGGCTACAGAACTGTACCATGAAAGCCCCTCTTTGTGCCTCTCCAGTTTGCTGCAGAGGGCAGAACTGGGGTGTGGAGACCCATTCCTTGTGAATTGTTTTCTTCCAGAAGGTAAAATCTCAAAATGGTCTTGACTGAAGAGTGTGTTACCAGAAAATCCCAACTTCACAACAATAATCATGGAACCATGATGGTTCCATGAGCCTTAGACAGGAAGTCAGGTTGGTTGATATGGAAACATTTGCATCTTTCACAATTTAGAATGTAGTTGACATGAAACCAATACCGAAATTTTTTGGGGTAAGTCCCAGGTTGTGACTCCTGAAAGTTGGAGTTGTGGCAGATTTTTCTTCAGCAATTTCTCCTTAAATGACTGTTGAATGTGAAGCAGGGCCAAACTGGCACTCAATTAATTCTGCAGAGGCTATTTTACTGTAGAAGTGGTTTTGGGAGTTGTATATAGTTAGTTTTACACAACACATAAATGTTCAGTTGGAAGTGAGTCCAAGATGGTGCTGAACGCTTTTTTGGTTAGTTCGTTCTGGCTTCTGTGATTAGTGAAGTTAACAGCTTCACTTAAGTTTAAGTCCTTAAGATTTCTGGTAGATACAAAACCATTTTTTCATACAATGCTTTCCCCGAGGTTTTTTAGTACTCGTGGTGTTAGTCATGAAGGCTGGGATTTTTCAAAGAACACAAAACCCCAAAAAACAACCCACCAAAACGAAAACAACCCTCAAATTTTCCAACGCCGCTAACCTTTCATGGAAACCAGGAACTAGGAAGGATTTCTATAGATTAAATAACGGGCTGTGTTACAGTCTGTGATACACACATTGTTAGTTTTGTTTGGAGAATTGATATGATGTCAAGAATTTAAGAGGTTCATGCCTTACCTGAAGGATGGGATCTCGCATTCCAGGCTGTATGAGAAAATCATGAACGGTGGCATGTGTCTTTATTTTGCGTTCAGCTGCCTTTTCTACTGTGATCAAAATTGCCATAAATTGAAATATTGCTGCTAAGTCACAGCAGAGTCAAAACAGTGTTACTTTGAATATGCAGAGGCTTTTTTTTTTTTTTTATCAGTGTGCTGTGATGGTAAAAGAATTTGTGGGATCTAAATATTTAAACAGCATTTCACCAAACAAAAGCTGGGGAAGTGTCTCACAGAAAGTTACAGTTTCTGCATCTTTCATTTCTATTTAGATTGAAAGAGCAGGTCACTTAATGGTATAATATCAGACACCCTGTTTCCTCAATAATAAAATGGGGATAATACTGTGAAGGACTGCTGTGGTGATTCATTTTTATAAAGTTCTATAGAAATGGTAGGCGTTATTAGCATCCCATGTGATTACAGTGACAGGATGATATGGTAGTTTATCTGAATTGGTATTAAGTGGTACTGAAAGTCACTCAAAAAACCCTGTTCATTCTGGATTTCCAGACATCAAAGATTTAGAACAGTTTGGATAAACATCTGGACTGAACTCTGTATCTTTTAAAGGTTACCTTAAATGACAGATGAAGGAACCTTATATTGTGATAACCTTCTATCTGAAGGATCTCAAAGTACTACAGGAATCAATATGCAAACTATATATAGATTATACCAGCTCTGTCAAGTTAGGACACTGCTTGGCAGAACACAGTGAAACAAAATAACATTGGTAGAAATCAGAATGGAAAATCACAATGTTAAACTCAAAATACTGGAAGAATGTAGTCAGAGAGAAAGTAATTGTCAGCTGGGACCTGGCAGGAAACTGGGAGGTGTAGCTTCTTTTCCCATACCATGTACCATGTGAATTGGGGTCTGAACTTCAAGGCTTAGAAATGCCTTTATGGCTTGTGTGAAAAATTGCAACTCCAGGGACAAGCAATTTGCTGGAATGCAGGTTAAATAATGTTTCATACAGAAGAATCACAACTGCCTGTTTGTCAGCATAACATCACAAACCCCATGCATTTTAAACTGTTACTTCGTTGACAAGCCAGTGCTGCTTACCAGATTGTGTGGAGCACTTACAGCAGCAATGTCTTTGGAAGGTGCTCCCTTCTTTAACCTTACTCAGCTTGACTGAGCTGAGATTGCAGTACATGTCTGATATCACTTACATTTAAAAAAATAAAAATAGATGTTTCACAACTATACTTCGCCTAAAAAAAAAAAATAAATAAATCAAGCATGAAGAAATGTTGACTAGTTTTTAAGTTGCTGCTTTTACTTTTGACCTTGTGCAACTGCCTGGTTTTGACTCTTTATGCTCTCTGCAGCAGAGAATTGATGCAGCTCATCGGAACCAGCAAAAGCTGCTTCTCATCCTGCCTTGTTGCTCTGATAAGAGCAGTCTTAACCAGACTATTGCTTCTAATTTTCTTATTTTCTAAGCAAAATAATGAAGCTTGAGAAATTATGCTTTCTGCTTTTCAACTACAGAAACCTAATAGTGCTTAACAATGTCAGAAGATTTTGCTGTAGATCTTAACTATCTGAAATAAATGTCCAAGGTTTAATGTTTATAAACAGTGAAACTGCTCGCAGAGATGTAAATGATAGAAGTTCTCTGTTCATTTGCATGATTTTTATCTAATTATCATATCCAGGCTGTCACCAGACTGTTTGTATCTTAGTTCTTTGTCTTGTACACGGGGCACATGACTGACTAGTGATTTACACTCTGCTATGGTAAAATTTCTGCAAGTGGCGATTTAGAAATAGCAATTTAGAAGCTGATCAGTGAAAACTTGTTGTGCTGAATCAGTTAAAATGTTACACTGGTTCCCATTTAATGGATTTGCTGAAATTAATTATTTAAATGTCCAATGATTCTCTTTCCATCTTTAGAATAATCTGTTTTCAAGTGGTCCTAAATGAACATAAACATGTGTTTTCTTCCCTCCCCCTTTTGAATATTTCACCAAGGTTTTCTGTCACTGCGATAATTAAAGAAATTGATAAGATGTCTTTAGAGGAAGGCCAAAGGGCCCTAAAGGGCAGTATCTGTTCCTTTCAATCACTGCTTAGCGTTTGCCCATAAATAAAGAAATGCTTGAAGTCAGGAAAAGGATTAATCTACATATACTAGCCATTGTGTGTGTCTGTCATCTGGTGTAGGATCATGTGCTTAGCCCTTAAGGCCATGGCCCACTTCCAAAAGCTTGAAGTCCTGTGGATTTATCTGGAACTTGGTTCTTAAAACTTTATGAACCTAAGATTTTGTTAGTGAGTGGAAAAGCATCAGAGAAGTGGCTAAGGAATGTAGGTGACTAAAGAATGCTCAATAGCCCAAGCTTGTAAATAAGTGAATGCAAATGCAGAAACATCCCCAGAACTCTAAAGGCAGTTCTTAACACCTGGAGTGCTCAAGGAAGTAAACCTGGGATGATATTCCTATAGCTAATAACCTGAATTTGCAAGCCTGACCCACACTTTTATGTATGCCTCCTCCGGAGCAGAGACAAGTGATAGAAGTAATAGAATTCAACTTTGGAGAGACTATGTAGGACTTGTCTGATGGCTTGAGAAGAAACTTCAGGTACACCTGAAGGATTTCTTCTTGTTTCATTGGTGTCAGGTTCAAACATGAGCCTCAGAGGGGGCTGAACACTGCTTTTTCAGGAGCTAACAAGTAGAAATAGGTTGATTTCATAAGACTTAAAAAGAACTCTACACATGCCTGCTACTGATGGTAATGGCTCCTTCTCTGATGTTTTGAAGACAACCAGGAGCCTTTGATTTGAGAACCATAATTGATTATGAATCATCTTACATTAGACGAACAAAAAACAATTTGCAGACTCACAAGTCAGAGTGTGTCCTGTTGCTGCAACATAACCTCAAAACAATACTCTGTTAGTTTTCTCTAGGGGTATTATGAAAAGGATAAGCTTCAGAGAAAGCTGTGCTTGAAGGGTGCAACACTGATCTGGAGAAGTGTTTGATTCAGCCAGTACAAAAAGTAGATAAGCATGGCCTCGTGATCCTGTCTACATAGTAGTAAAGCAAACAAGTGTATTGCTAAAAATATCCAAAACGATGGGGTTTTTAGTTAAAATTCCTTTTTAGCAATATTTCTTAATACAGGCTGTAGTCCTTGTGTCCCTTTTTTTTCACTCTAACATATTGTTTTAACTCAAAGCATATAGTATTACATTTTATTCCAGAAAATCAAGATTGTGGGGTGATTTTTTTTTTTTTTCCCCCCCTCCTCACTTGTAGAAAGAAAATGCTTTAAGAAGTAGAGACTAAGACTTGACCAATTCGTTATGCTCTTTTGAAAAGCTTCAGTGGAGTTTTGAAATTTTTTTTTTTAAATAAAAATGCTCAGTTTGTTTACTGGCTTGAAAATGTTACAGACTAGACCTACTCTGATCAGTTTTACGTGAGTTACAGCATCCATGGGTGTGCTGGGTTTTTTGAAATCTGAGTAAAAATTTGCTGCCCTGCTGTGTCATGTCCATGCTCATTGCCCTCAGGTCTTCCCCATGGGCCCAGTCTAACCTTATATCTGTTCACAGGCCTCTCTCCAGATTATCTCTTTGGGTGTGTGTGTTGTGTAATTTGGGTGAAGGAGCTCCTTAAAATCAGATGAGGTGGATTTATTTGTAAGACACTGTACACATGAAAAATCCCAGTTGTCGGGCTTTAGAATGTTTAACAGAAACCAACTAAACTGTCAGTACGTTCAGTTAATCTTTAGAATTACATACCAAATAGACTTTGAAGGAATACAGGGAATAAAACAATTTTTTTTGTGAATACCAATGTCTACCTCAGTCAAGCCAGCCCAACTGCCTTTCAGTATGACCATCTTTAACTATAAAGATCTGGCTAAGAGCTAGAGAGCCACTCCTGAGCTGGACTGTGCCTGCCCATCACTTCAGTGCTTAGTTTGCAAGGTCCAGATGGTGGCAAGCTGCAGATGGGTATTTCTGCAGCTGAAGTATCTATCCCCTTGGCAGACTTGAGAGACACTGGTTCTGGCAGATTTAGACGTGTCTCTGGCTATTTAGCACAGTTGTACAGTTAATGGCCTGTTGGACAATTTTGTCAAACTTGCTATTTTCTGGTGACTCGTTTATAATTCTGGGAAAGGAGCGCACGGTTAGCCATTTGTGAATAATTGGAAATCCTCTTGAGATCTCAAGAAAAACACTTTCATTGTTAAATAGGGTTGATTCGCCTGTTTATTTTAGGTATCCTAGATAGAATCTCAATACCGACCTTTGAATGCTCCATATATTTCTCCAAATTGGATTTTGCCTTTGTGTGCGTGTCTGATGTGTTTTAAGAGGCCAAGGTCTTAATTACTGTTATTATGCCTAGTTTACTATACGATTATAGTTGATGTTAATTAAAATGGAAACTTTGCAAATGCAAAAGGCAAATCTATGGGGCTTATGTGCTCGCATGTACATTTTCATGTGCACCCACAGGTATATAAATATGAAATATTTTTCATCAGCTGCATTTATGTTTTACTTCTGATCAATTCACTGATCTGCTTGCTGATCTCCTGGACATCAAAATTTTTGATCAGCCTCAAACCAACGTGAAAGCTAACTTATTCTCCATTTATTGTCCTAAAGACAAATCCTCTATGAGAAACTATTTCCAGTATCTATCAGGCTTGTGGATGAGAGCAGCGTCATTGAAAAGAGATGTGATCTAGCTATCCAGTAGGACAGACCTTACTTTCTTCACCCTGCAGTACCCTGATACAATCATGGTCATTCTATATGAGCTCTTTGAGGTTGTTTTGGACAGTTCTGCCATGAACTAGAAAGTTAAAATCTTCGTTTTCCTCTAAGACTTGCATTACGATTGCCCAGCTTTATAAATAGAAATGCATACAAATAGCACTGATAACAGTTATAAGACATATGGCCCATGCTGAATGTGCAATGATAAAACATTAAGGATATGTGTTGTCTCTGGATGAAGATGATATGAATGACTTGTGTCTTCAGAAGCCTGCATAATGGGGGTCTGAAATACAGATAATATCATGTAAAGAGATAGATACCCACACAGAAACCCATGTGCCTGAGAGAGATTGTCCAATGGTTGGGAAAACACAATTTGTATTTTCAAACTCAATTGTTCTAAAATTGTAGATGATTCTGGGATTGGTATTCTGTGTAGCACAGTGGCATTTTGCTGTATTTTCCTCTTTCAATGCAGTTTAATCTGTATTAAAGCACTGTGCTGTCACAACTTTCATAAATTATTACACAGCCAGCCAATAGAAATTACATAAATACTGCAAATATAATCATCTGTTCTTAGCAGAAAGTCTTAAAGGACTTTTAAAATAGTTACAACAGAAAGTGGTAATCCTTCTATTAAAACTTTCTTACCATGTTATAAGTTTGCTGTTATGCAACATTTTTCACTTTGTCAGCTGAAAACTGTTTTTCCAAAAGTAATCTAGACCTTGCTTTGCTGAGATGGAAATAAAGGGAAGTTTGTCTTGACTAAGTGCTCTGTTTTCCTGTGACTCTGAGCAAGTAGTAGTTAGAATGAAACATTGGAAACAACAGTAATTTACTAATCAGGAGAAAAATGGTTGTTACTGAAACATACCCCATGTTTACTGCAAAATTGATTTAAAGTGCATTTTAAAATAACAGCTCAAGAAAAATAGGCTCACAGTGGGCTCCAAATTCTAAATACAACATTTGCATATATATGATCAAGTGCTGCAGAATGGACTTTGCTCATTGAGGTCTCTTGAGGGCAGAGAAGAGAGCAAGGAAGGTGTTGTTGAATTAAACTGCCTGTGGAAGCCTGAGGAGGCTTCTCATTGCCCTTGCGGAAGGTGCTGAAGCAAAGAAAATGCTGGAAATAAACCAAAGTTCTATGATACCTTCACCCAAGCCCTAGACTGTGCTTTTATTAGATTTTTTTTTTTAATGACCACAGTACTAAAACATGATTAGCTTAAATCACCACTTGTGCCCTCACAAAATAAAGATGAGACAATAAGAATTAGTTAGTGCTTGGAACAAAACAGATTAACGTGGCTGTTAATCAGAAGTAAACTGAGGAACACAGTGCACTATCCAGCACAATGAATAGCTGAGGAAATGAGATCAAGCAAAAACCGAAGCAAAGAGAAATACTTCAGCATATGCTTCTGTGCAAAGCTTGTGAAGAAGGGAGTAGGAGCAGCTTTAAACACCATTGGCAGAGTGGAGCCTAAAGCAGTGTGCCACACTGGGTATGGCACTGGGCTGCAACAGAGGCTTTGGGGGAAAGATAAGGACAGAGCTTGGTTAATCCACAGCATGAATTACCCACCCTAGATCAGCAACAGTTGATGAAATTCGAGCACAAGGGTTACAGAAAGGGGAGATAACGTTGAGTTAATTTTGTCATCTGTGAAACAAGTTATATACAGGGGTGAGCTTCGCTCTGACAGACCTGATGGTAGAGAAAAAAGAACTGAAAGTTGTTGCCGGGAGCCAGTTTCCAAAGAAAATTAATTTCAAAAGCTTGTGTGGCAAACAGCAAAAGTTATCGGGCGTAGTCTTCTCCCTTTTTGCATCTGTGTACATCCTGCTTTTTTATACCTGTATGCACTTCATGTGGTAATAAATATTCAGAGGTTGCTTTACAGTGGTTGCAGCCAAGTTGATGCTGGTTATTCCAGATGGAAAGATCATTGCATCTCGAGGTACTGTAACAAAAGACTTGGCAGTTCATAAGTAGTGTTCCTGCTGGGAGCAGGTGTCTTCAGTTTGACAAGATTGCACTTTATCCGTGAGTGCTTGAAATGCACTATAGCTGGTAGCAGGTCAAACAGGTCTGAATTTTTAAAGAGAGTGTTGTAAGACTTCGGTAATGAGCTTGAGGTGGTGAACAATGACATGCAAAACTAATTACCTGTTTACTAACGTCACAATAATTCAGCCATTTGTCTTGACTGAAGCCATGCTGAGCCTCGGCTCCTGCCAAGCCTACTTTCCAGCCATTGAGTGATTGTATGTGAACTGTTTTGCTAGAAAGTGCCAAAAAAAGAAGGAAAAAAAAAAAAAAAAGGGAAAAGGGAATTTGTTTAACTGCTACAACCTAGATTTTAATTTACTGACCACATAAGAGATTTAGGGATTAGATTTGCTTATATGCGAGGCATGTCTCTGTGGGAGCAGTGTGTTTTCAGTGAAGAGCATAAACCGGACACCCAGCAGAAGAGTTAATTATCTGAGTGCTAATGTTCTCAGACAAATACGTAATGCATCATAAGTATTAGCAATGAAGTGCTGGCTGGCAGCGTAAAATCAAATTACCTCTAGAAGTTTTATTGTTGAAATGTGATTACTACACTTTGCGAAGATCCAGGTTACAAACAGACACCCGAGAGCAGGGGGCCTGTGAAGCTGTGATGAATTTCTCACCAGGAATCACACACAAACTGCTTTAAGTTGCTGAACCGTTGTGTTTGTGACTGTGGGCTACAGGAGTTAGGGTTAGATCGGCAACTTCATATAGTTATCTGACCTGGTGAACTCAATAGTTATTCCACTATAAAACAACAAGAAGTCATTTTAAGTAAGTTAAAAGAGAGTGTGACAAGCTGGCGGTTTTGTCTGTATTCAGTAAACTCTTTGACCACACTAGTTTGCTGTTCATAAATCAGAACTTTTGTGTGATTTGGTTGATCTGGATAATCTGCCTTTCTTTGATCGTGTCAAGGGTTTAACCTTCTATAATTCAGTATAAAATTAATATCCAAAGTAAACTCTATGTATTTCAAACTGCTAGGATTAAGATTTAGTCAGCAAGTGGCTCCACAGCACTTTGCTATCTGCTTGGTCCTCCACCCCAGTGAAACTGGAGGATCTCTCTTGTGCCTTCAGTGGGCATTAGGTCAGGTGTTAATTTTGCTATGAGTGGGAATGCGGCGTTACAACCACTGGAAGTAAAATTCTGGATTACACTTATGGCTAGCAACTGGGCAAAAATCACCAACTAAGGCAAGGAAAAAGCTTCATCGATAGAAAGAATTGACCTTGCTTGCCTAATGGTGTACTGAGGTGTGTGTGTCCACGGGATGTGTTCTAGAAGATTAATACCTGTCTCAGAAATGAAAATCCCTTTCTTCTTTGAATAGTAATAATTTATAAAAGAGTACTTGAGGCTCAACAGCAGCAGAACTAGGAGACTCTGGAGTGTTTTCCATTAATTTTATTTCTAGCCTTTCTCGTTTTTAAAGACTTTATCTTTTACAAAGCAGTCTCCTGAATTATTTAGCATGTATTTTATGTAAATAGCTTAAGAATACTGATCAAGGAAGCATTTCTCTCACTTTACCCAAGTATAGCAGATAAGGTGTGTGATTTGGAACTAGATGTTATAAGAGGTGTCAGTGCCTAAAGTTGGATTTGAATAAAAAGGAAAAAACTCTTAATCCGGCTCAGTTGCCACCTGGCTCTAGAGCTGCCTCAGTTCCCTGCATATGTTTTTAGAATTGACATTCCTGAGCTTCTTGAAATGCACTGTAAACATCTAGAAAGCTTTAAATCAGAGCAGTCCACTGCCCAGGATTTATCCACATGTGATCGGGAGCAGAAGGTGGAATCCCTCCATCTGTGTCCCCCGAGCAGCCGACTTTGGCTGATGTTTGTAGCACGTGTAGTGTGCAGAGAGTGCTGGGCTCTCCGCTGAGCATGCTGTCTGTGCACTAAGGAAGTCGGGAGAGTTCTTGATCTGTGTAAGAGAGCTGTTTGTGGGAGTATTTTCTAATTGCACTCGGGTATTATCTGCAATGTTAGCTGAACCAAGGTGGTGATAGTGGGGAGAGCAGTAACCTCACCCCCGGTGCAGCTAGATCCAGAGAAGAATGTGTATGGTCTAATTTGTTAGGCAAAGTAAGCGAGCATGAGAGGATAGATAGTGTCTTGGTATTAGGACTAGGGAAACTTGAGTTGTGGTTACTACTTGGGGATTTTATGTAGTGACCCATTTTAATGTTGGTGGCTTTTTCTTTCTTTCTATTTTTAGATAGGTGTTGTTGAGATGGAAAATGGCATTCTAGTGTTGCAAGAGCATTCTGACCTGTGGCTCACCAGCAGACAGAGATTTAACTTCACTGTCAGTCCTGAGGAAAGCTTTGCTGGATTTCAGATGCCCTCCTGTCCTCTCCGTTTCCTTTTTGCTGGTACTATGGAGTTTCTGGTTGAGTATGCTGACGTGCTCTCTGTTTAGTGTGGTGGTTCTTCAGAGACCCTTGTTTGTCCCCATGCAGTGTCCCAGGAGACATGCCTTCCTTCTAGCACAGCAGCTAATTAAGCTAATGGTGTTGCTAAAGAAATGTCTGTGGTTCCATGAACTTGAGCCCAAGAAGAACAACCAGTTTCTTCTCTACTCACAAACACCTGGGTCTTATGCCCAAGAAAATAAGGGAAGGAAGAACAGTAAAGGCTTTTCTTCCTCTGATTTTCTTTAAATTCCAAGCAAGCTATCTGCAGCCCTGTGCAGAACTCAGAACAAATTCATTATTTTAGATTAAGTTTTGGTTATGACTGTGCTGCTCAGACTGGAAATGACATTTTCACATCCAGGCAGGGTCTGAGAAATTAGATGATTGAGAGCAACTTTCAGGAAGCGATCACTGTTGCTGTTGGAGATATCACAGGTATTGTCTCCCCAGTTTGGAGAAATTTACTTGTATGTCTTGAGTCTGCAGAATTTTCCTGGAAATGAACCAACAACAGAATTTCTCGTGAGATTTCTCTTATATCCTGGCAAGCATTTTTCCTGAAGTGTGTTTGCAGGCCCCACAGGAAGAAGCTGATGAGAACAGTAAGAAAATCTCAGGAAAAAGACATGTAAACTCTGAGATTAATTCTGGGGAAGACGTGGGTTGAAGTTAGTTTTTTTAACCCAATTCAGTTATCCATACACTTATAATTCTACGTAGAAAAGGGCCAAATAGGAGTCAGTTATCTGAAACTGCAGAGAGTATTCTGTTTAGGTTCAGTGGACTTCAGTTCTGTTTTAGTCTGCAGAATCACAGCTTAGCTGATAAGCTTTTTGCAAAATCTAAATGGTTTGCCTGTACCAGCTGTACTCCTCATCTTGGGCCTTGCCAAAGACATTTTAAATTTTCTGTGTGCTGCAAATCTGGTAAAAAATAGTTTCTGATGTTTCTGATTTGAGTGGGAGACAGGAACTGAATGGTAGGCTAAACCACAATACGTAATTTTCATCAGTGAAAAGTAGTGAGTCCTTCAGTTCTAGTGGATAGTTAATAAGACACTGAAGGAAGTAAGGTATATGGGTTGCTAGAATGGATGACTAAATAGATATTCATAGCAGGCTGATGTGAAACACACGCATGATTCTTATTTATTCTATGCCTACAGACATGCAAAGCACAAATTTCCTATTCTTCTAAATGAAAATGTTTCAAAGGAAACAAAACTATAAGAAGTAAGTTATAACATTTGGGAAAGACAGGATAGGCAGGGAAACGAGATAGGGAAAGGTTGTCCTAAAGTAAGTTCTGTAGCTATTTGAAGAAATTAGAGTTGGGGAGGAGAGAAGAAAAAAAAAAAAACAACCATCAATTATGCCATTTAGCTTTAGTACCTGTGGTAGATCCCCCAAGCACAACCATACAGAGGTGAGATTCAGAGGTAATCAGCATTCAGCCCACTGGTAAGGAGGTGAGCACTGACTGTGGGATCAGCCCAACAGAGGCCAGTGTTATACTGGTGATTAGGTGGGGGGAAGCACCAGGGCTGAAACCACCTGCAATTCTTAAATAGAAAATGGCACAACAGTGCCTGCCATGTGAGAGCACGGAGCAATTGCAGTAATGGTGCTCGGTTCCATCAACTGGAATTCATGTGGGGCTCAGCCATGCGAGGAAAACAGTGCTAGACTTCAGAGTGAATGCAGGGGTGCTGGGAATCCTGTGATCATGTACAGTGCAGGAGCTCAGGAAATCCAGCATGGAGACTAAATGATGGATGGGGCTTAGGAGCACTTGGGAGCTGCAGAATGTTGTGCTGAGAGGCAGCGATATAATGATCGTCTCGCCCTGTGAACCAGCTACTGCAGAACCCTTAGCAAAGGGGTAAGGGAATAAGGGCTTACCTGAAATGATTGAATCTTGGTAAGGCTGATTCTTATAAGCAGAATGTAGAGTTAGGAAGGTAAAATATTCATAAAGGGGAGCTTATGGAGTGGTGTTGTCACAATTCAGATGTGTTTGTAGTACTGTTGCAATGCAGTAGAGGTGAGATGTGTCACGCGTTGTACCACAGGAATGGCTGTTGTTACACAGAAACAAAAAGCTACCTGAAGAAAGGCTCAGGTCTAAGGTGTGTGCTGTAGTTAAGCTGTTTATCTTCTTGGTGATGTGGCAGGCAGTAATACTGTGTCTGCTTCACTGTTGTTGAACACTAGGATCCCAGTTTGCATGGAGACTTATCTCCTGAAACCTCCTCTTAGGTCATCTGCACCAAGGTTCAGGTATGACACAGAAGAAAAATACTAGATCCTGATACTGATCTGGAGCTGATTCAAGTCAAAATTGCACGTCTTTACATTGTTATACTTCTGGGCTTGGATCAGGCCCAAGTGTGAGGAAGTTGAGGGCATGAAACAAAGCCAACATGATGATGTGGATTGCATTTTGTAGATTGCTACAAGCTGAAGAAAATTCAGTTCAAAAATAGACCTAGACCTACATACAAGTCTAAATTCCTACTCAAGGCACCTATTTAAGAAGATGTGTTTTCTTTGACAGGGAAAGGCACTGGGTTTGCTTCATTTTAAGCGGGTCTAGATGAACCAGTACTCAAAGTTTGTCTTTGGTAGCTGAAGATGTTTGTAACTTGACTTTGAATGATACTTGTGAAAATTGTCCTTTTTTGTTCAAGTGCATGAAAACCAACCCCTCAACTTTGGGATGTTTGAAACATGGAATAGGATCAAGTTGAGTATAGCTCCATCAACAGTTCGTGACTGTAGCAAAGAGGTTTTTACTGATTTGTGTAGTCCGCGGTTGGATACTCTATAAATGTGCCTAGTGTTTAGAGGGCGGTTGGTTTGTGGGATACAGCTATGGGGTTGATCTTGATTTTGTGGAAGAATCTGACCACCATCTCTTGTGTGTCAAAGGAAGCACTTCAAGGCAATAGACAAATCACTTTTAGCTGCCCCAATTTCTTTTTTTCTGGTCTTATTCCTAATGTATATTAAAATTATATCAGATCCAAGGAATGGAAATGGTAGTCAGAGTGTGATTTGAATGTTAATAGAATTTTAGTTTTCACTGCACTTTTCTTGCATAAGTGTTCTTTGCAAGGATTGCAAATGAGGGAAGTGTGACCCTGCCGTTTGTTGTGCGTGTGTATTTTAAGACTTCTAACACACAACTAAACAAGAGAAGGTAGCTTTACGTTAGGTGTGAACATGAATTGTATTTACTAAATATTCTGAAGAGACAAGTTGAAACAGGAGGAAAAGGTGTAAGGACACCAGAGACATTCTGATCAAGAAAGATAGACTTAAGCAGAGATCTATCCTCGTACTTAGGGAACAGTGAGAAAGCAGTCTTGATTTTTCTTACCATCACAATATGTCAAGGGCAGTGAGCACACTTTGCCTCTTGATTTTTACAGGCAATGCTGACATGAGCAGAATATTATTAGAGAGAACTGGAATATTATTAGAATATATATACACATATATATATATTTTCCAAATCTTATGTTTGATATGTCTTTGGAAATCCAGTCCAGAATGCTACATCTTTATTAGCAGCACAAGCTTATTGAGAGCCACAGTGTAGTGGACAGATCCTGCTTCTCAGAGGTTTTGTACACTAGAGGCAGACACAATCCTTCACGAAGGAGGAAAGATGATGCAAAGCTGTCAGCTGTACATAAAAATTACCCCCAAATTGCAGAGAGCAGATGGCTGTTAATGGCAAGTGTTTTTAACATAGCTTTATTGTCCCATATTGGGACATTAACTTGTCTCTCTGGTTTTTTAAAAAAGTCACTTTGTAAAAATGACACCTTGGCATGACTTGTATTTTTCCTGTTTGGTTTCCATGTCATGTTTTGCTCAGATATGCTTGCCCAATTTTCTGCGGTTGATGTGCTCAGCAAGCCATTAGTGTATATTCTTTCTGTTTCATACAATCTCAGCGATTAGTAACAAAAAACAAAACAGTTTTTTGAAGAACAGAAATGAGTAATTGTTTTTCTTTATTGGACTGATTCTGACTGCAAAGGAAGAATAAATGCTGCCTGTTTCCACATGCTGAGCTGATATTTACAGGACTAAGTACACAACACTAAACTTGCTTGGACTAGCAAATGTGATAACAGAAGAAATAGAGAGAAAAATGCATATGGAACACCCTTAGCTTTTCTGTTTTGTTAACTGCATGTTGAAAGCTAGCTTTTGGGTGATTAAACTTTTCATTTGGTTATTAAGTGATAGACATCTTGCTGAACCCAAGCATGCTGCTACAAGCACAGGAAGAGTGTTTATTTAAAGCAGACACAAAAGATTGCACAAAGAGACCCTTAAACAAAACACAAATGTCAGCAAAACTAAACAAAGTAATCATGCACAATTTAAGACAGATAGAGGCAGGCAGTAAATTGATGACAGTTCCTGAATAATCCTTCAGAGAAGAGTCACCCTGGTGAGTTGGGAAATCTGTTTGTTTGTTGCAGTTTATCTTTTCCTGACAGGAAATCTAGGAAACCTCCATATTACAGCCAGTGGGTTCACCAGGATGGGCTGAAACTAGTTAGTTGACATGTGGGCAGCAGTGTCACCCCAGCAGTGCAGTGCTTAGGTGTGTGTTCCCCGGGGATTTCAGGCTGACGAGGTGCAGCCCAGCTGGGATGCTGCAGTTGGTGTGGCTAGCTTTGCCTTCTTCACTGGTGATTTGTGCTGGCTCATGGATTTTGGTGCTCAATCACAGGTTGCCCATCAGCAAAGTCTGCCAGCCCCACCAAGAACTGGGGTGATGGCTAAGACACTCAGTTTGTGCTGGAGCTCTGTGCTACCATGGTTCTGCTACAGAGACTTTTGCTCTGAGCTGTCGTGAGCCCTGTAGGGACCTTGTGGGGTCACTGTGACACTGGGAACCAGATCTCAGCCAGGGCTCTGTCCTTCCCTTACTGTATGGGAAAATCATCTAACTTTTCCGTGACTCGATTCTCCCCCTAAGTGAAGGGGTGATGGTATTCATTATGAGACCTCTGGATTAGAAACACTATGCAAATACCCAGTTCTATTTTTTTGTGGGGGGGTTTTGGACCTGGGAAAAGCCACATAGCTGGCGATTACTCTCTAATCAATTCTTCTTTGTTATGAATAAAACGGTAGTCAGCTTCTTGAAAATCAGCCAGCTTCCCTCTTCCTGCCAGTCTCAGCTTCTATTCTTCTCTCCAGAGCCCTTGGCACAGCCATTAACCACACCAGAGTTTCACCAGTTGCAACATGCAGCTCTTCTTTGAGTTGGAGTGAGAGGAAGGCTCCAAGGAGGTGGCAGGGGTGAAGAGAGTAGTCACTGCAAAGGACAGAAAACTAATAACAAAACAATACACAAATCTTCTCCCCCTTTAAAAAGAAAAAAAAAAATGGAGGAGAATGGATGGAAGGAGAGGTGGAGGAGTGTGAGATTTAGAGAGATACTTTGGTAGTTGTTCAAGAATTGGTGCAAAGCAATTCGCGGGGAGTAGGAAAGGGGCATTTCTTGGTCAAACAGTCTCTGAGGGACATTACCAGTGAGAGCTGGGAATTGGGAAAATTAACCGGAACGTTAAGACCCACTGAGAAATCCACCAGACTGAGGTTACATCGGCCTCATTTCCAGAAAAGCAGCTCATCTGGAGCTCTTTCTGCCTCGATGGAAAAAACCAAGTCTTTCAGATAATTAACAAGATTTTGTGTGTGTGTGTTAACCTAAGCCCTATCTTTTGTGTTTTCATTGCCGAATTTCAGTTCCGGCAAGTAGCTGATGTGGAAGGGTAGCAGCTATATGGCATCATATTGAAACTGAATTTCATAAAGCAAGATGAAGGCAATAATCAGTGCGTTTCCATGTTCTGCTCTAGAAATAATTGTACAGCTGTCAAATTCTCACTCAGGAAAACAGATCTAGGACACTGCAGCAGTGGATGTGTATTGGCCAGTAAAACAGCTGTCAAATTCTCAGAAAACAAACCCATACAGTGCAGGAATAGATTTCACTAGGCTAAGATAACTCAATTTCTATGTGCACCTTTGTGTTTTCTGCTGCTTTGAAAACATCTGCTCCCATTTCATTGATCGGTAGAAGTGGCTGATTTTTGTTTTCCGTGTATAGGCATGAAGTTGCTCCATGTAACCCGTTTAACAACAGGAAGGTATCTGTAATGGCACCCCTGACCCAAATAATGTAACTTTCAATGCTCTGTTCCTGTACTCTTAATATTGGCATTTTTAATTAAATGTCGTCTTTTTACAAGTCTGAGCAAATTGCAGTTGTGAAGTAGGTACTGTCGAAACAAGTGCTGAAAACTGATCAAAACAAAAGGTTGGAAATAGTTGCGTGCACAAATGCTTTGGTTCCAGAGCTTTAAATCAAATTAAATGGGGGATCAAATTTTCCAGTCACTAAATTCAGTGGAAAGCTCTGTGCGACCTATGCTGCTGTATAGATTTTAAAATCATTAAGAAGCCTAATTCTTCTAACACAGTATAATCTTTTCCTTTCATTATGCAGTACCACAGCTTGCTGTGTTTTTTTTACTGGCTTTACCTACAACGATTGGAGTTTTATTTATTTTTCCAATAGTGTTGTAGCTGCATGTTTTGTCTTACTCGCTGGAATACTTGGTCAGTTTAAGTATTAAAGGCTGTAAGGACAGGAGCTAGTTGGTGCTTCAATATATAACCTGTATAATAACACTGTGTGTAATATATGGGTACTGCTTATCTTTCCAATATATTTAAATCAGGGTTTGAAATGTAAAGTAGAAACAAAATTCATTACCAGGTTGGAAGAGAAAAAAATATAAAGATGGTTGCTTTCTACAGGTGCCAATTGCCACTCATTTAGGATGAACTCTGAAGCAGCTTTTGCTGCCTGTTGGTAAAGCACACGGTGCATGTAATTTAAAGGTTCTAGTTAGTATGTTGTCAGTTCTTTACAGTAAATATAGAGCCTATTCTGAACTGTAAAATAAGGAACAACACTTGTAGGTGTATGCCAAGGTAGAAGTTTCTGTCAGATGGTGGCAAGAATGTGGCTATTCAGGTCTTGCTGGAGACTTCAGCTAAATTCAAACCACAGAGTATCTGAAACTGTTGGGATCCTCTTCTGCCCGAGTCAATTAGATTCCTTTCTTTCTGTGTCCCAATGGATTGAAAAAGGTTTTTATTGAAATAAACCTCAGGAAACTGTATCCAGCTGCTGATGTAAAACTGAAAAGGATTAGGAAGCTATGGTTGTGTATCAGTGTCTTTACTAGGTCATTTACAGAGTCCACACCTGAAATTCTGGGAGTCAAATGAATTTTCTGCAGCTTGTTTCAGTGGATTTTTAGCTCAGACTCTGCAGTATGTTTCAAACTCTGTCTGCTTTTATTAGCTTAGTCTTCCTGACCATGAAGTAATTGTCTGAAGGAGGTGACTGAGGCTATAAAATACTAGCTAATCTCACTTTTTGAACTATGAATATTTTAGCATAACAAATGATGCTATTCCAGTTCAGTTCAGCAGGAAGTTGAAAAGAGAAGTCAAATTTCAGGTAATGTGCATGAATAAGTTACATACAAAAAAAGATCAGTAATTATGTACTTGCACTTGAGTTCATGGCAAACATTTGTTGAGTGCAATTTAGGTAAATCAGGAGAAATGATTCTAAAATTCTAAAACCAGAATAACAATAAAATTCTAAAAATGTAATTATTCTGTTCGGAAATTCTGAAAATGTGGGCCATATTAATTATTGCTGTAGTAGGTGCTGCATACTGGATGACTTGAGACAAAAGTCATACTAGTTAGTGCAGTTCCTATTTTCTCAAAGGAAAATTGCCAAACTCTTGTTGAGTTGTAACACCTGACTATGCTTGATCCAGCTTAATTATCTCTTTAGACAAATTAAAAGCTTTACAGCTAGTTTATGTAGCTTGGGCTTGCTAGGTAAGCTTTGCAGTAATACCCTGTGATGTTACTTAAAGCATTAGATTTTTTTTGTATAGAAAAATCAGGGCTTAGAAAATATTGCTTAGACCTTTTCTAAGGCTTTCATTGGAAGAGGAGGATAATGGCTTTCTCCACTCAAACATTTTAGGGGGGAGTTTTCCTACCTAATGTTGCTTGAATGCCTCAGTGTGACATTGTGTCATTTATAGAAAAAAAAAGCAAAATGTTGTCAATGACAGTGCAATGGTGACAACAGGAAACCATCCATTTCATGTTTAATGAGCAACACCTTCCTTTAGGATGAAAGAAGTATATTAGTGGAATTCATTTTATAAAAACACATTCTCTTGACTCCTGTTCTATGTGTACCTTAAAAGATCCCAGAACCTTACCTGAGAGAATTTTATGTGTGAACCTTAAAAGACAGTATTTTGTATGCAAAACACTCTTAAATGTATAGACACTGTTCTTTTCTTGAAAATGCTTGGTACTGAAGGACAAAGTCAGTCTGAAAACATATTGCTGAGGTCACTCCTCAGAAACAGAAAATGCCAGGGTTGCTAGCGATATGAACTTGTTGCTTACATGATTGCACAAGCTGCTTGTCAGGAGCAAAGCAGAAAAAGAACTTGTAGTCAGGACAAAGGAAAGGAAGATGTTAAGAGCGCAGCGGGGCTGCAGATAACGCATGAATGTCATTGTGAAGTGGAGAATGAAATGCAGGTCCAGTCTAACACCCCATTTACAGGGCAGTTGTGTCTTCTGAATGTTTCAACAGAAGTCTGATTTTTTTTATTTTTTTTTTTTCCACAAGTTAAAATTATTCAGAGAATTAATTTAATACAAGAACTTTGGACATTAGTGTAGCGGCTCTACTGATTTTTAACATGCCTAAGGGATCTACAGACTGGAGCTAGATGGGAACTTCCTGACAAAACAGTTTTCCATCAGAAAAGGCAGATTCATTGATACCAAAATATTTTGCAAAAGCATCAGTTTTTGTGACTTTCTGCAAAGACATGGGATGGGTTCTGACAGGCTTCATGCCTGATTTCATGGCTTCTGGTGAGCTGTGAGGTCTGTGGCTCTAGGATACCCTTGACATGCCGAATGCCTCTGGAGATCCCTGAGGACCTGGCGTATACCATGGGTACTATGAGAGCTTCTGGGCAATGCGCCACACAACTGGGAGCATAGGAGCCATGATTCCCAAGCTCTGTGGTTTCTTGTTCTCTTACGGGTCCCGGGGCTTCGAGCTCCTCCGCATCAGTTCATGTGGGCAGGGGGAACCCAGCAGCACTTGGAGCTACTGCTGAGCCAGGAGTCTTGGAGCTGGGCAGTCAGGCTCAACTGTGTTCTGAGATTATGTAAATGAAACACTGATTATTTCTAACAGATTGCTTAAAAAGTTCCCTTCTGTGGGAAACGTCGGTATCTATATTGTGCAAGGGAGTGCACTGCCTGTCTCCCCTGCCACCTGCTTGGGGAGTTACCTGCGGGCTGGATCACAACCACCCGGTGACTCCCAGACCTTAGGCTGTGCTGGGGCAGTACTGCAGGTACTCGGGGCTGCTCAGGGAGCTGCCGGCAATGCCTTGGACTAGGTTCAGTGTATTGCATGTCACAGGGAAGCAACTTGGCTCCGCTGACATTGAAATGGCAGTTGTATTCATAATATTTTGGTTCCACAGGGAAGTCTTTACGTGGGAGTACAGTGCATATATTACCTCTGTGTGTACAAACAAGTAAAACTTAGACATACATTTATCTAGATAAATGTCACTTTCAGTACAACGTAGGATCCACAGATCCTTCAGGCAGATGTCAACATCAGAGGAACTGTGATGGCTTCTTTGTTGTGTATTGCATGTGTTCTTGATACACTCTTGTTGTCATAAGGAATGGATATGATGTGGATTCTGAAGTGATCTTTCTAAAACCTCAGTATTAAAATACCTAAATAGTTGTGTTTTCTTAAATACTGTGGAGCACTGTAAAACTACAGGCTTGAGCGCACTGAAGGACGAGGGTTAATTTCTGTAGTTGAAGGCCTTTGAGACTCCTGGAGGGCAAAATCGGTCATTTGATCTATGTGGTGGGTCTGTGTAAGGTGTTCCAGTGTCTCCCTTTATATGGGTCTGTGCTTTAGAACGGCATTTGGTTTTACAATGCAAAATTGTAGACACGTGTAAGTGGCCACAGGGGGAGACTTTAAAAAATAAAAATGCCAGCAAAGTTACTCCGTGCTTGCTGACTTCTGGATCATGAGTGAAAGTTGAATTCCTGGCTGACATTTGGTGCCTTTGGCAGTCTCCCCATAGATTTCCAGCAGTCCACATTTGGATGTTTGCTGAGAGTGCTCAAGGGTTTGCCTATTTCTCCTAATGTGAAATCACTGGAGTCAGAGATGCAGAGGTAAAACAGGAAAAGAATCAAATGAATGTTGATTGCTTTTGAGAATTAATTCCACACTGCTTTTCTGAAGGTTCAGTGCGTATTAGCTGCAGTGCAGTGGCATGACGGGCTGGTAAATATCACTTACTGAGCCCATCATTCATTGCGGAAGAGGACCTGGACCATGCAAATTGGATGATGCTGTGTTTGAAAACCAGACAGCCCATAATTTTAATCGGTTAAAAAGGATTATGAATGACATCGATGAAATATAGTGCAAGATGCCTGTTCTCTGCAACAGCAGCTAGAAGCACAGCCCACCAGCAAGCACTGACCGCCTACTCTGAGGCTTTCACCAACTTTGATCTCCTTTCAGGACTGGGCCTAAAACAATGTCCCATTGGAAACCAAAGAAACAGAACTACTTTGCCATGCAGAGAGTTAAACCTTCCCACACATGTGTTTATTAATGTGAACAAGCTAATACAGCTGTATTAACATCATCATGTTCAGAAGCCTTTAAGCTGCCAACAGACTTGTTTGAAGACAGTCCAGTGCTCCCTGGACACACTTGACTCACTGTTCCTTTCTGTAGCAAAGTCACTGTTATGATGTTAAAAGAAGATATTAAGTAGTTTCTATTTTAATTGATATTTTAAAATAATTTAAATATGATGTCTTGTAAAAGGGAGAAAATTCAGTTCAAAGCCACCACTTTCTCCTTACCAAAATGTGTTGTCTGGTGCTTGGGAATACGGAAGGATCACTCACTTTTCCTAATAAGCAGGCTTGATAAGATGCATTAAAGACTACCTGCAAACTGTGTAGTGCTAGATTTACTTCCTTTTGGAAAGAGTAGAATCTAAGCAGTGCATGCCTGTGACTAGATTAATCAAACTCGGTTTCATAGAATTTGAGGAAACACCTGAAGTGTGAGTATTGAGTGCATCTTGCAGTAATGCCCCTTTCTTGGTTTCTTGTTATCTCTGTCTTTAAAAATACCAGATGCTTGTGTTTGAAGTGTCAGATTTAAAAAAAACAGAAAAAAAGAAGCAAAAAGTGCCTGGACAAGAAGCAGAGTCCCAGTTCCTTAAATTTCCTGTAATTATTCTTATATTCCCCAAACTGCACTCTGGGCTTGTAGGCGTGCCATCTGGAAGTGGAGCATTTCTAGCGCCAGCAATACCAACTCAGTGTCATAGAAACTGATGTGAGCTCTGTATCACTGTGATACTCTCCTGTCCCTTGCAGGGATTTGGGGATAGACAGTTATTAAGTGTGACTAGGAACTGAAATTTAAGGAGTGATCAGTTCAATGGCTACTTTTTGCTAGAGGCATGGTTTGTAGTTGGTTGACCTAGGCAAAGAAAAAGCAAAAACCACCCTGACAGAATGTGATATATCAAAGTACAGAATTTCTAAGGTTACTAAATTCTATCCAAAAGCTCCTTGATAATTAAAAGATATACTTCCATTGCCAATCTGCTGTATTAATAATGCCTAATCCTATCCATAAATATACCTTTCCAAATTAATTTCATTAGGTATGAAAATGCTGACTGCTCCATCACCACATTTAAGATAATTTCTTGCAAACCTTAACTCACATAAATATGTCATTCAAATCCATGTGAGTACAGAGCATGAGTAAGCCTTATGTGCATGAGGAAAATTTTTCTGGGTAAGACCTGTAACTGTGTTTGACTGGGAAGTATTGCCAAGATAGAATTCTAAGTGTGGAGTACTAGTAGGATACCAAATATATACAGATATCTTGTTTCCAAAAATACCTCTTGTGGGTGTTTTATTTGAGGTGGGAACACTAGTAAATATGACCTGAGGGAACTTAAATCTATTTTTATGTGGGTTACTCTAGCAGAAATCAAGCACTTGTTATATAGCGCATAGAAACCTCTTCAGCCACCTGCTTCTCTGGTGCAGAATTGTCTATTCATGTGCACATCTGAGGTTTTTCGTGCTTTTTTACAATTGCATCATTTTCAACTTTTTGTTAACTTCTGGGTCGTGTAACTTTTAACCATACTCAGACTAAGAAAACCCCATTCATTCTCTTCTGCTCCAAGTGCTCTTGGGGTCCTGGCTGCCTTTTAGTTTGGTTCATCCAGCTGACAGTCCTGAGGCTGGGACCTGGCATGCTTAAACAGTCCAGTGGACCTTCTTGGAAGCTGCTTCAAACCTAAACCAACAAGGCAGAATAAGGGAACAAGAAGAGCTGTTTGTATGACTGGTTCTTGTGGAACAGGCCACGGAGCAGCTACGTTGCACAATATTTGGGAAAGCTGATTTAGCCATGCCCAGGCAGGAGCATCACGTTAACATGACTGTTGTTTTTAGGATCTAAGATAGCTGTGAATGAGTTGTGCAGAGATTGAGTCATGTTTCTCTGCTTGGCTCCACCTTGTGCTGTGCAGACACACCTGGTTTTGCAAGGAATCGCTGCCTACCCCACGTCACACAGCACAGCTCTACCTGTTCAGGTGCTGTACCTGCTTGACCTCTCCTCTCCATCAGTGCTTCCCACTGCAGTTTATCATAACCAACTTGTGGTGAGAGCTCCACTGAACTTCTTGCCTTCTGTCAGAACCCTGAGTGGTGTTTAAATACTGAGCTAATATTCTTTGTGCCGTAGACAAGCTCTTAAAAGAGCTTGTGAAGGGGATTATCCAGGTTGTGTCTCTTCCTCTAGTCTATTTTACCATGCTGTTTGGGATGGCTCAGTTTTTAATATTATTGCATAGCTTCCAAGATTAATGAAAAAAACCCAGCAAAATGCATCTTCAAACACAAGTTGCATTATTCCTGGATTTGGCAAATCCCCTCTGTCCACACAGGATTCCCATGATCAGTGATAAGACTAACTCAACATACAGATTTAAGAGCAGAGAACAAAATGGGCATTGTGGCAAATATCTCCGTGAGAGACATAAAAGTTCACGTATTATCAGCACTGGCTTATCTGCAGTACGGCGTGCAAGCATCCAGTTGCTAGGTTATTTCTGAGTGATACGTGTCACGTATTGCATCATTTTAATTGCCAACACTCAGGCGTCTGCACTTGCTTTCCAAGAGGCAAACAGCAGAGCCAGCTCTGGGCCTTGGAAGAACAGCCCACTGCCTACTTCATCAGCCTGCAGCTGCCTGCCAGCTCTGCCTGGGGATGAGGAGATGAGGGTTGGCTGTTTTGGCTTGTGCGGTCCTTCCTGCCTGCGCAGGGAAGGGATGGCAGGAGCCGCAAGGTAGGGAGCAGTTTTACGGCAGCAAAAGCAGCTCCTCTTTTGTAGCGGTTGCCATCACATTGCCCCTCAGCAGTGGCAGGGAGAGCAAACCCTTCCCTCTAAGGCTGTTCTGCAGCCCTCAGTGCTTCCACTTCTTCTGGCCTGTGAGATCAGGGGCCTCACTGCCTCCTCTCATCTGCAGTGACCCAAGAAGGAGGGTGGAGGGCCAGTGAAGTATTGTGTGTCTGAGAACTCTTATCTAGACAGCCTGTCTTCTGAACAAAAATAAGTTTTTTGCAATTGTGTTATTCCTTCAGAAGGTGTTTTCTGCTGCCTTGTCTCTAGCAGTTAAATTTGCCTTGTAGTTGCAAATGAATGTCTGTTGTCCAAGTCACTCTGAGAGTAAAATTGCTTACTAGGGCAGTCTTCTGTCATAAAACCAGGGCTGAGATTGTATTTGAAACCAACTAGAGATACTGGTGAATAAAAACACAATTAGCAATTAGAATAAAATGAACATTTAATTCATTTTTAGGTCCCTTAATATCAGGGCAAGGGATTTCCTTGCACCTTTTTCTTCTCACCATTTTTAGTTGGCTCCTCTGCTTTTCTTTCAGCTTGATATTTTACTTTTATCAAGAAGTATGCAGATGCAGGGAGGTCACGCTTGCTGTAATGCCACTGACAGAACTGGGTTTTCCAGGAATAACTGATTAGAATTAATTTTATTTCTGAGTGGGAACACTCAGGAATATATTAACTATTTCCCCTGGAATGACTAAACACTCTGTGGAGAGTTGACATGTCTGGCTTCCAGCTGCCCACCCCGCTGCTCTCACTCCCCTCCTCAATATTAAGATAGAAGAGCTTGTGGGTTGAGATAAAAACAGGGAGATCGCTTACGAATTACCCTCACAGGCAGAACACACTTGACTTGGGGAAAATTAATTTAATCTCTTGCCAATTAGAGTGGGTTGGTGGGAAAACCAACCTCCAGGGGCTGCAGGGGAAGCCCTGCTCTGGTGCCTGGAGCTCCTCCTCCCCTCCTCCTTCTCAGACCTGGGTGCTGCAGGGCTGTTCATCACACTTTTCCCCTCACACCTCATCACCCATGTGGGGCTTTGCCCGCACTGAACTGTATTTCCACGGAGGTGCCACCGGCTCCTCTGAGGGGCTCAGCCCCGCAGTCTGGACACCGACACCCAATACACAAGAACTCTGGAGAATTGTGCCCCAAACTGCCGAATGCCAAACTCTAGAGGTGTGTAGTCATGAACTGAGTTTGGCTGGGGGACTCCTGCTTCCAGCTGGTGGAAATCTGGCCTGTGGAGCCACCTCAGTGTGGTGCTGGAGAGCCAAGGGAGGGACGGACTGACCCAAGGGTGGAAGGGCAGCTGCAGGGACCCCCTGTGTGGGACCCCCCACCTCTGGAGGAGTGTCCTTTTGGCAGAGAGGTTTTTACCCTGCAGGCTTTTAGCGACTCTTTCTTGTCTTGGTGGGTGTGAACACACTGATGTGAGAGTGTGTGATCCAGCTTTTTAGTCTTACTAAAGGCTCTTAAAAAGACTCTGCAGAAAATAGTGGTACAGTGTCAGTGACCTTCATGCTGAAGACAGGGTTTCCCAATTTTGAGGTAATTACCCTGTTCTGGAAGCTCTTGAGGGGTTTATCGCATGCTCTGGCAGCGTTCAGAGAGTTTCTACACATGCACTGCTGTTAATTCCTTTGAAATTTGAAGCAATACCTGCGGTGATCTGAACTTACACTTTCCTTTGGTCTATAGGTTCTTTCAAATAAATACCCACATCTCATTAGGCCTTAGGTCCTACTCCTGGGTCCTCTTCTGCAGTTTTCAACCCTGCTACTGACTGCAGGGCAGCTGTGATAGGAGATCTTTTACCTTTCTCTGCAGTTTATGAACCCCCTTCACATTACAGACCCACCACTGATGGGCTGGGCACTCTGCAGGAAGCACACCAAAGAGGAGGGCTTTGGGGCTTTCCGCCTTTTTATTAAAACCTGCAGCTTGGGATGCCGCAAAATCTCGAGTCAGAAGTGGAAAGGGCAGGAGTGAGCAACAGAGCAGCAGGCAGCTGTGTGTCAAATGCGTGGGGTTAGTCCAGCAATCAGATGTCACCGCTGAAGAGGGTGAAACAGCCTTCTTGGCAGCAAGTCCAGGTTGACTTTGTTGAACTTGGGAGTGGGGGCTCAAACTGCTAGCAAGGTCGTCAGTAAATGTATCACTAGGCACAGAGCTTGCTCTGGGTGGACCCATGGTCACTCCCTCACTGGAGATGAGCCATGCTGAGGTGTGCTTATTGCCCAATATTGCTTGGAGGAAACAGCTACAAACAGCACGGTTACAAATGATGTTTCACTTCAAGGTGGTTATAAACTTCCTGAGTGTGATGACAGTGAAGAACCTTTTGGTATGCTGGTTTCTGCTCTGGTTATGTTTCTGAAACACTGGCCGAGCAACCAGAGGAGTACTGAGTGCATGATGCAGCCATGATGCATTTTCCCTCCTATTATTGGGCCCAATTCTTTGATTTTTTTTTTTTATTTTTTTTTTTTTTTTTAATTGAAAACCACGTTTTGTCAAGTGCAGCAAAGAAATGCACACAGTGGAGTTCAGTAGGAAAGTGCATGTACCATAGATGAGGGAGCCTGCTTTGTAGCACCACAACATACCAAACACAGCATATAGAGAGTGTTTGAACACTAAGGTGGCTGTGAAAGATTGCTTACTCATCGGGATACTTAATCTTTCTCTTGCCTCCCTATTTTATCAGAATTATCTCTTGCTTGCTCAGTTTTACTTTTACTGTGTCATTTTCTTACCACCCCCCACCCCTTTCTTATATAACTTATTTTGTTTTCTATAAACTAAGGCATTTCCCTCACCTGAATTTGCATGCTCTTGCTTGACATTTTTGGACTTGGATAAGGAACCCATACCCTGCAGAGGTAAAATGCTGGGATGTTACAAACTGTCTCTGCTGTTCCCTGCCTTACAGCAGTTGTAAATTGAGTTTTAAAGGTGGTCCCTTCACTGGTGCGGATGTGTGTGGTCTGTTCTTAGTTCTGTCACAGACATCCATGAGGACAAGTCATTCACGGTCACACTCTTAAAAGAGCTCTCTGCTTTTTCTCTAGCCACTTAAATGTGATAGCTGGCTGTATCCAGCAACCAAAATAGGAGCTTTGAATCCTTTTGAAAATTTTCCTTTTAATACTTCCCTTTATCATGGAGGCATTATGAGGCAGTTGGTAGTGACAGCTACAATAATTATGAACTAATATAAATGATGGCATCTTCAAAGTCCTGAAATAAATTTATACAGTTCAACAAGGTTCCCTCTTGTAGCCATTCATTGTGAGAATATTAAAACTTAAATGACTTAAGAGGCTGTTATGAAGGCAAAGCAAAGAGAAGCATTTTTCAAAACAGGAAGTAGAGCAGAACAATTACTATTTAATGATACTGGAATTGGAAAGCGTATGATGAAGCAGGGGTGTCAAGTTTACTGTGCAGATTGCTACTAGGGCAGGATGCTTTTTGGCAGAGTTTACCCAATTTCTGGGGTTTTTTTTGCTTATACATCTATCGTGGTGATATGAAAGGATTCCAGTAAAAGCTAATCCAATTCTTGGAATCCCCCGTCTCTCCCCCCGCTTCACCAGTCTAGGGCTTGTTCACGGCGCTGCTTCAGTTTTTCCATTTCAAGGCCAGTTAGATGGTTCTCTCAACATACCAGAGTGCTGCAACCCTTTATATGCTAGTTATTGCTATGGGATGGTCCTCATTAGGTGAAATAACCCAGACGTTGCTGCCTTGAAGCATGTCCTCTGACAATGCTGTCTTTACTGAAGCAGCATTGGTTAAGAATGTTTTTTCCTGCTTTGAACATCATTATATCAAATATCGGTCAAACCAATATCACAATTTCTTAGCACAATTAGTGACTGGAAAGGCAGCGCAGGACCGCAACTTCCACAAGACTAAAATATCTTTATGTATTTGCCAATAACCTCATCCAAATTGACATCAAGAGTAGCTCTATCTGAATCACCCATGAGCTCTTATTTTTCTTGTATTTTCTCTCCCTGTAACCTAAATGTCCAAATTTAAATTCTGCCTGCAGTGAGGGATGTTTTACCAAGCACTTTATTTAAAGATTGCTTATTTTCCATGGTAGTTTTGAAAAAAAATTCTGTTTTGAAGTCCTTCTGCGTGTACTAGCTTATAGGATCTGCATCTCTCTCTACTTATTGTCCATTTGCCTGGGGCATTTATGTGAAAAGAAATTTTCTGTTCCTTAAACACATCTATACCATCTTCCAGTCTCCTATCTAAAGTTATAATCCTTTGCATATGACATTGCATTTTGGTGTGCAGATGACATCTCCAGCAGAGACCTGGCTTCAATTGGGGAATCAATGCCATGAGCAGATGAGGTCTTGGAAGACAGCTATTCAGCTTGAATGGGAATTTTTATAATAAAGATTGACAGATGAGAAAATACAGAGATTCTGGGTATGTAGTGTATGAGCCAAAAAAATTCTATTTGCAGGCAAAGTGTACCGTGATTATTCACGCCTTGAAACCTTCTGTAAGTTAAAAAATACTCTTAATTCAAAGTGAAATGGATTTTGAATATTTTAAGTATGCTAAACTGTTCAGGCAGGCACTTAACAGTGATGTTCCTGTTCACTACTGCGCTGACACTGCCCTGCTCAGTTAACAATGCAGGTAATATGACCAGTAGGATTTTTCCCTTTTGGATGACGAGTGCTTTTGGCCCTTTTGCATCTGTGTTGAAGCTTTTCTTTACTGGATCTTTTCCCATTTACAGTTTAATCTGAGTTCTTGTAGGTCTGTGGTTTTCCTGAACAGTATTTTGTAGTCCAGATTTTTACAAAGTGTTTCTAGAGGTTCAGTGTGCTCTTTAAAAATCATAGCCTGCTTAGATCTGGTGGAAGCCTTGGGAAAAAAAGTGTTTGTCAGGTTTATTTTTAAGAGAGCAAAGACTTTTTGAGAGCAGGGAATATTATTGTGGGATTGAAATGTAAATGTCCATTTTCTCTCTATAATCCCTTGCAAGAAATTGAACTGTCCTTTACATTAGCTTTTGCCTGGGTATTTAGTACTTGGGAATTTACCAGCTCTCAGAAGAGAATTGCCTTTAGCTTAAATCAGAATACCTCACTGATACTGGATCTTCCATAATTCTGGCAGCAAAATACACCCACCTCCACAAAGCAGCAGATTTTTCTTCATTGTCACCAAGTTCAGTGACTGTCTCTTGTTTACTGAAGAGAGAAGCCAGACTTGCTAAAAAAGTTGTGATATTTAACAACATTAGTTATAGTCACTACATCACCCTGCTGCTTTGCTTTCTGCCTTTGCTCACTGACAAATGACAGAGTAGTACAAGCAATATGTAACTTGGCTCCGTTTGTTTTGATAAGGGCAGGGTCTAAGTGAAATTTTTTTTTCAGCACAATGCAAACAAATAAAAGGAAGGTCAGTGCAATCAGGTAATCTGGCACAAACTCACCCCCTCGTTTCTGAACCAAAGTTCAAACTTATTTGAACTGTTTTATATTTTGAACTAAGTGATGCAACATTATTTTAAAGATCAAGTGGTGGAGATTGCCACTTACGTAGTGACACCTGCCATCCTCGCTGATGCTGCTCTGCTACTCCCGTTTCAGGAGCTTGTGCTATTGGTGAAAATGAACTGAGTTACCACTGTCAGGGCATGATCCAGATTTTTATTTACTTGTTTTCTGTAGATATAATAGTATGTCCTGAACATAGTCTCTGTTTTGAGTATCAGGAACACAGTCAACCAAACAAAGCTCCCAGCCATGGTAAGATCCAGGAGGTATCTCCACAGTCCTGCTAGTGAAGCCTTAATCCAGAACACTACCAAACCATATTATGTTTGTTCAAAACCTTGAGCCGATTTCCACAAGATCTGTTAGTTGAACAAAAAATTAGACATTTTTATCTTTGCTGGACTGACTGTGTAAAGAGCCCTCCAGAGGGAGCATGCAGGAGGGGATGTGTTAAAAGGGCAGGTGTTGGTATGCCTGATACTGTCTTTTGCAAAAGCAATAGATCCATTACCTATCCGAGGAGCTATGCTGAGAGTTAGGGTTAGGGTGGCAGAGCTCATTTTATCCTTCAAGGCACAGGTCACAGAATTCAGGAACACTGATATTAGTAGAGACCGGTGTCTCATCTTGACTTTTGTTGTATGGTCAATCACACTTCTGAATTGAAAATTTTGGGATTCTTTTAGCATTTCTGTTAGGGACTTAGGTATTGCAAGGGTCAAGAATCCAGTTAATTGCTTGCAGCGTTAAAAGAAGCTGCGGTCAACAGGGGTCTAAGCGTATGTTCTGTTTTCTGTACTGGTAGGTTGTTTTGATGTAGTTACAGGGTTAGCTTTAGGATAAAGGTTTGGTACTGTGATGCTGAAGGCATCTCAAAATAATGAACGGTGTCTTATGTTTTACTCCCAGGATTGAATTTTTTGACCTGAATTAATGTTGCTTTGGTTTTGGGTCAGTTTTTACACAAATTGACCAAATTTTGGAAAAATCAAGGTTCAGGATTCATATTTTTTGCTGGATTCTGGAGAGTACCCAGAAATGGGAGGTGGCCGGAGCAGATGAGTGCTGATGTCAGCATTCCCCGAGTTTGGGGAGCAGTTCTCTGGGTACATCTGAGGATGTAGCTAAGGGCTTCAGAGGTGGCTTTTTTGTGTCGTTTTTTTTTGTGGTTTTTGGTGTTGTGGTGGTTTTTTGTTTTTTTTGGTTTTTTTGGTTTTTTTTTGTCCCCATGCTAGCTGACTAGGTAAAAACATCAGCTCCTCTGCATCCAATCTAAACTCTACCATGCTCATTCCTATCTCATCGGATGATCTTTACCCCAAGGAAAGAATGAGGAACCAAATGACAGCTGTGGCTTTTCAAAGTCATAAAAGAGGGAAATATGTGTGTATGTACTTATTTATTTATTTTCTTTCCCTATTCTGTATTTTATGCTGAGGCTATGAAGCCTATTGAACTTTTTTTTTGAGCCCTTAAGGTATATCCAGTGTCACTCAGACATCAAAGCTCCAGAGCTGAAATGGAAAGAGAACAACCAAATTGCATTTAAAGGTTAATAAAATAATGCTTGTGTTTTCTGTTGTCACAGAATACTAAAAAGAAAAACATTACCTTCATGTTTACAAAGGCGAACAGAAAATAGAGAAATGTGAAGTCAGCTGCGATTAGCTTAGCCTTTGTTCTAAAAATGATACATCCTTGTGTTATATCAGGAACAGGATGGGTTCGTGAAGCTCTACTTTTTTGTTTTGACAGGTATTAAATGATCTCAGTGGCCACTGATAACTCCATTGTAGTTTATGAGAGTTTATTATTTCTGATTTAAAACTAAAGGTTTAACCTAATATGAGAATTTCCTGTCTTTATCTAGCTGGCTTTTGCATGTGTAAAGCTGAATGCTACCACCCTTACACTGCACATATTGGCTGTGCTTATAGTAGGCACAAAGAATAAAGTCAGGGAGGTTATAGACATACAGCAGAATTGCATGAATACAACCAGCCCCTTTGACTCATACGGCTGAGTTTAACTTTGGTCTCGCTCTGTCCTCAAAGCACAGATGCAGTTCTGTGGGTGTAACTGAAGAGGGAACAGAGCTTGTAACTTGGAAGCTATACAATGTGTGAAAACAAGCTAAAACTCCAGAAGACTTATTGGTGTTTTTAAAGTTTTATCCTTCTCTGATACATACGGAGCCTGGTACAGCAGCTAAACATTTCCTTCCTATGGCCTGTGACTCTGCAGGCCAAAACCCCACATTGCTTAGTGGAATCAAGATCCTCTGGGACTTTCACTACTGTCACTCACATTATTCATGAAACAGAGGTCACTGAAGTCTAGGAGAGCAGAAAGTATTAGTAAAGTGATCAGAGCTTGTGAAGTCCGTTGAATTATTTGAAATTCCTTTTGTGGTGAGGTCCAAGTACCAATCTGACTGACTCGCCAAGCCTTGGGTCTTACTTTAAAAAAAAAAAAAAAAAAAAAAAAAAAAGGTATCTTGGAGGCCCAGCTGAATCCAGTAAGAGGGATACTGGCAAAATTTGCAATGTGTTTAATAATGATTCTTTTTCCCAGGAGTATTATAAAGTGATCTGTTATGTGCATCTGCTTGTTCTATTTCTGTTTCTTAGCCTAAGATTCCTAACACAGGAGGCAATAACCCTGCATCGTGTTAGATCATATCATGTCACATTGAATGTTGACCTTGGCTGACATAACATGACATGCTACAGTTGAAGTAATGTAATGCGAGCCAACGTATCATGTGCTTAATGTTAATCTTAAATTATTATCTGTGAACATAGCAAAAGGTTTGGATAGTGTGTTGTATGGAACTGCCCTCTGTTCCTCAGGCAGTCTGAGCTGCATGTGTTCAAGCTAACAACCAAAAACAACAGAGAGAAAGAAGAGGGGCAAGAGCTAGACAACTATTTATATGAGAGTAGTAACAAAGATACTAATCAGTTTAGTATGGGTCTGCAGCTGATCTCCTAAAACGACACTGTATCCCCCTTCATGCCACAGCCACCCAGTAGACCATACAGTGGGAGCACTGGCTGTCAGTTAATTGCACTCTTTGGAGTTTTTGGTGTAGAAAGCTGTTTGTATTCATTTCTGAGCAGATTTGTTATTGAAGGTATTGCTGAATATATTTATTGGTATTAGTTTAGTTAAAACATTTAATGTAAATATTGGGCCTTAGGAAGTTAATAGATTTTATAACGTTTCCTTTGTTCATATTCTTACTTGATCTTTTGACTCGCTGCAAAATTGTGCCTGATACTATGTGGATTGATCTTTGTTGTTTTCCTATGGAGACGCAGAGAAAACTCTGTGTGTCTTCTTGGAAGGTATTTTGTAAATTACATGTCAGGTTAAAGCTTGTCTGCAAAGTAATTGTTTGAATTTAAATATTTTAAAAAATTATATTCGGTGCTAGAATTGTCTATTGTTTCTTCAGTGGTTTCGCAGTGCTCAAGAGCCTGTTTCTGTTTCTCCCATCATGTGCTCTTTTAACAGGATCATGTTCTTTAATGTGATTACTGACTGGCTGACTTCTTTGTGCCACCCTCATTCTTATTTAGCTAGCTCTAACTGACAGAGGATATTATTCTTGACTTTTTGTTAGGCCAGTGTTTTCAGTCCTTGGTGCTTAAAAATTAGCCTTATAAAGCTCTAATTGTGCATCTGCTTTGGTAAAAGCACTAGGCAACCCAAGCTGGAAGCATTTTCAAAATGAGCTAACGGTGTGCCTAGTGGCCTAATCTGATGAATGTCGACGTGTAGATTTGCTGCAGATTATAAACAAAAAAAGGACTGCAAAAACCCCCAATCCTCTACCTGAGTACACAGTATTTCTGAATGCTGTGAACCTTGAGTGCCGAAAATCAGGCTCTGGAGTACCTTAGAGCACCTAGTAAGAAAAATGGAAGCTATATCTCCTTCCTCTGGAGGAAATGCCTTTCCTTACTCTGAACTGCCCTTTTGATCACAGATCAGTGCTGCGTTCTTAGCTATACTGAGCCTGATTGCTCTTACATTGAAGATAACTACAAATTCCTATTGTCTCCGGGAGCACAGGTCTAGACCATAGCTAGTACAGTGGCAGTGAGGCTGAAACTTTCTTCTATATAATCTGCAAATTCGCAAGACGTTGCTATTTAAAATTATTTAATGAAAGCTACTTTGTCTCTTATGTCCATTTAGTTTTCTCTGTTCCTGTTAATCTTTAAATCTATGGGCTGGTGATAGAAACATTTTCAAAAGTTTAAGGCAGGAAGAGTAGCACTGCCATTACCTAATAAGATGAAGTAAAGGACGATAATTTGTCCTCGTCACTGTCAATATTCTAAAAAAAGTAATGAAAAAGAAAATTGCATCTATTTTCTCTGACTCTGGACTAGACTCAGCTGTGTTGCAGACTTCCCCCAACCAGGTTTAACCAGCAAGCAGTGGAGGTAGGTAATGATCTGGACTGGGTGCTTTGCTGTAGATTACTGTGCAGTCTTGATCAAAAAAACAAAAAAAATGAAGCAGCATAGCAACAGATTTGCAGAGAAAGTAAAGGCTTGTTTCATACAGATTTCCTGCCTTCTGTTTAAAACAATGTCAGCAGCATAGGAAAGTTCATTTATTTTGCCAGAATTAAGGAGAATTTGAGATTGTCAGCTGCCAGGCTCAAGTAGGTCATCAAAGCACAGAACTTAGAAAGCTTAATGCAAAACCTAAATGATATTTAATGGAACTCAAAACTGGAAACTATGGAGAAACCAGGTAATTTTGAACACTAATTTCCGGAGAAAAGCATTATCCCAGACCTGAATGCAGTCAGGATTAAGAAGACATTTTCTTCAAATGTCAAGCTGAAGCAGCACACCAACAGCATTGCAAGGACAGAACTATTGCAGATGAATTTTTGACTCTTTAGTACATAAATCAGCCGTTACACTAATTAAATATATACAGAGAAAAGGGCTCTAGCCCTTCCTAGGCAGCGTTGCTCAGCAAAAGGGATATCAGTTGAATAAAAAACTGGAGGAAAGGCCATAAACTGGCATGCAGCAGATTGCTGATGACACCTGGAGTTGCCAAAGAAGGATAGAGCGAGTGTGAGGAAGAAATTGCATTTCTGTGTACAGTAACCTCTGACCAGCCAGATAAATCATGGCTAGTCAGAAGTTATTCGAGGGCTGGAAACTCTAGGGCAGCATGCAAGGCAGAGCCACTTGAGCTGCTGTGAGAGGTTTTCTATTTGGGGAAAAAAGTACAAAAAGACAAAAAGAAGCTTCCTGAAAGAAATAGGATGCTGGAGTTAAGGGAGCTTTAAAAACTCAAGAGGTGCAGAGAAATATAACTTGTGGCTTTTCCCTCATTACTTTATCCCCTCCTCTCTGAAGTTAGTAATGCCATGAACATACTGTAAGACTGAGAGCAATAATACTGAGAGAGTTCAAGAAACAGTCCCTTTACAAGGGGAGTGTTAAAGGTCTAAGGAAATTAATGTCTTTACAATTGCAAATTCTCTGTGGAACAGAATGACTTGCGTGATTGATTTAGAAATTATTATATACAGTGTCAGTAGAGCAAATAATTCACTAGAATCTTTGTCCCAGAGCAAAGTCTAATAGCACATGGCCCCCCCACCTTCGCCATGTCCCACTGAAGTCAGCATGACTTTGCAGACATCTGTCATGGGACTGGGTCTAGAACAGGAATAAAATCAAATACCTCTGGAAGAATGTTTCAGAAATAACAGGGGGCTATGTTTGGAAGAGGCTGTGGAGAATGAGGAGTTTCATTGCACTCCCAAAACAGGTCGGACATGTTCCCTCTCCTTTCCCCAAAACAACAAAGCTATCAAAAGACTCATTAAAAACCCTCTTCCCAAATAATTTACTTTGGTGATATTCTCATACTTCCCTCCCTTTTTATGCCTTTTAAAATTTCTAATATTCATAGGTGGTAATTCAGCCACCCAGAGATACATGCCTCTGCAGTCTCGTATGCAAGGAGCCAGGCTTGATCCCGCTAGGGCATTGCTGCCGTGTTTCCCCACACCACAAAGGTATCAAACGATGCCAGTTCCTTCCTCACTATCATTAAAAACATACCTTCTAGCCAAAAGATACTGAAAGCTAACCTCACCCCTCCTACCCGGGCTAGCTTTTTTCCTCTGGTAGGAGGTGGTAGAGTGTGCTGAGGAGCAGCTGTGACAAGCTGTGCATCAGAAGTGGATAGTGTCCTGTCTTACAGATAAGAGATCTTTTCTGTCAGTTTTGTGTTTGTGTGTGCATTGTGCAAATGATAAATGTTGTTCATTTGCAGAGCATCTTCTCTGCTGAAGGAGCCCAAAGCTCTTCACAAAACATTTCACACGTAGGACTGCTGGAATTCAGTTAAGCTGTTCTTGAGAAGCTCTGAAATCATTCTCCTTAAGCCCACATAAAAACAGGTTCTCGTTTTTTCAAGTCTGACTTGAAGATGAAGGTGGAATTAAAAATCCACGGGCATTGCATTCCCTTTGCAAAGAAGGGAAAAAGCAGATGGAGTTGCTTTTTGTGTGTGCTTAAAAGCAATGAAAACTTGTCGATATTTTTCATTTGAATTTTCATGAAGAGCTAAGAAACTCTGCTGATGCTGGAGGGTGCAGGAAAATGTTGTGACTTTTACTGGCAGAGAAATATTTGAACAGTTATTGACAAAGAGCACAGTGCATGGAATGTGCTTGGGCTAAGCAGAGTGAAGATGTTTGACGTATTGGCAATACAGCACAGGGTCAGGGGGTGACAGATTAATGTTGTGTCTCACAGTCCAAGCTAATACTCAGTGCATGCTTCCGTATGCTCTTTCTTACTGCACACATTTGGAAGGACAAACCGGCTCTGGGTTAGTTAAACCTACACACTGATTCTAGCATGAAGATGGTTTATTTTGGTTTAATCAATTAGGCACAAGTGTAAAATAAATCTAAATAAGCTATGCTTAGACTGAATTGAGAGTGTCATGCAGGAGTTTGCATTATTTTAATTAAAATCAGTTCAATTTCTTAGCTAAATCCAGGGCAACAGTGAGTGCAGGAAGGAGGGAGTCATTCCCAGCTCAGTGATTTGCAGTGGCCTGTGACAGTGACCCCTCTGGCCTAAACATAAGCGCACATCACGGTCAGGCCCTGTGGCTCTTGGTACGCTTGGAAAATCTCAAGGCAGGAGGCAGAGATTACAGGAAGAAAAAACCAACCCACAAACCCTTTAGAACCCCACCTCTTGGCCTGATGCTCTCCCTGGCTGGATGCGTCTGGCCTGCTCGCTGGAACAAGTAACAAAACCAACTCTGCTTCCAGCAGCAGAGACCAGGAAGCCAGCGGATACTTTTCAACCCTACAGATACTTTTAAAGAATGGGAGGTAAAGGAATGAAATGGAAAACAGATGATAGACAGAGGCTGGCGAGAGCAGAAGGAATGCAGTGCAGGCAGCCCATTTGTCTCAGAGTAGCTGATGTGCATGCCCGTGGAAGTGGCCAAGCCTGCCGGCAACAGTGTCTTAAAATAATGGGATAGTAATGCCTCCCTTCTGGAAGGTGCTGAGCACTTTGGCTGCGTGGCATCACTGCACTGTGTAGGACCCAGCTCCCAGTAATAGGCATTTCACAGAACTGTGCAGCCACGGCCAAATGTGGTCCATGGCAGAAGTTTTCATGAGAGGAACCTACAGAAGGCAGAATCACACGCCAGTCCCTGCAGTGCCTGGTGAGATGGGCACACGCGTGAGAAACAGCGCCGGGGGTTCGTGAAAGCAGAATGCACTCGGAAAGCTCCAGAAAGTTCTGCTTTCCAAACCCCTCTAGTACCTGGTTGAAGGATAGTTCTAAATGGATTTCATCTGTGTTGAAAAATGTGCATGGACTTTTGCATGTTTGCATCCAGAGTTGTTTTCAAGGAAAAGAACCCTTCTCCAGAGTGGTTCCTTGCGTTGTACATATTTCGTAGATGAGGAGCTGACAATAGCAGGCTAATGCTGAGAAATTTGATTTTGCTGGACCCAGATCATATTCCTTAACAAATCCTTACAAATACCCATGAAACAGCAGCAAAGGGAGAGCCCGCAGTGGGAATGGCCATGGGATACGGATATCGCCACATTCACTGGCATGTTGGAAGTGATGTGACACCTCTGACAGAAATAACATACACATCTCCTTTTTGAGGTCCAGGCAAGTACAGACACGAGGAAAACACAGGGAAGAGTTTATCCAAGCTCCATTCAAAATGCAAAGCCAAACGAGCAGTATTTGATTACAGCCATCTGAAAGTGTGACATGAATGTCTGGCTGAGTTAGAAGGGCTTTGCTTTGGAAAGATACCACCTGGTTCTTGAGTAAGAATAGCTGGAGCGTGCTGCGGTAGCTACATAGCTCTAAGTGTGTGAAGAGGCTTGTACCACCTTAATAACACTGTGTGTCTACATGGTGATCCCACTCTTAAAGAGCTCACATGAGGAGAATGAGCTGTGATGACGGTTTAAGGCTATTTTTCTATCAATATAGCAGTGTTTCTATGTTGGGAAACATTGTTAGGCTGCTGCTCCAGATGGTATACCTGACTGCAATAGCTGTGTCAGTGGAGAAGCTGTCTGCAGACCAAGGAAACACCCGGCACGGCAAGTGGGTCTGCACTGCAGCAGTGGTGAGCACCCATCGCCAGAGTGAGCTGCTGCTCAGGGGGGCTCCTGCACTCGAATGATGGGATGGCAACTCCAGAGTCTGCTGAAAGCACAGGGCGTTTGCTATTACCAGCAGTGAAGGGCACTCCTGAATTGCTCAGATGGCCTCACCTACACTTCTCTATCTATCCCCCTCCCCAGAGCCCCTTGGAGAAGTCTGAATGGCGATTAGCAGTTGACTCCCCTTCCTGTGCTTGCTCCGCTCTGTTATCTGAGCACGTCGTGTGCATTATCACATATTATACCTTGTTTGAACAGAAGCAATTAAAAAATCGTTGAACAATATAGCTTTTATTAGGAAAAAACCTATGGATTTAGGCAAGAAAATGTTCTGTTTACTTTCAAGCTTTTGACAAGTTATTGACAGACCACAATTTAAAAAAAGAAATTAGCTTCTTCCCAGGACCTTTTATAAAGAGGCCTTGTCCAGCTCTGAATTTAGTAAATGTGTGGCCTATTTTCTGAGTCTTAGAGTTGAGGTCAGCCTGTCTGTGATTGCGAGTATCTCTAGACTTTGGCACTGTGCTGATTTAAGCCCTAGGGCACACATTTAAATTGTCACATATAGTGTGTCTCATACTGACATCTTCTTCTGTAGGAGTGAAGGATAATACAGCTCTTGTGCTGCAGAATAAGACAGTGCTCTCTCCTCAAGCATGAAAATTGTCTGCAAATTTCAGACGTGTTTTTCTTGATTGTGGTGGCTAATCAAGGCAAAAACCAAAGTTCATTTTACTAGGGGATGAACAATGCTTGGCAGTGTAGTGAATGTTAATACAGTTAATTATTCCTAATGCTGTGTCTGTCCTCTGAAGAGTTCAATATCTCTAGACAAGGCTTTAATGATCCACAGCCACCCTGTGGTTTCACCCTCTTCAGGCCAGTTTGTAATAAGCTGTCCCTCAGACTCAACTCTCCCCCTGCTTTGTGGCATGTCACGTCTGTTATGGTGAAGTTGGGTGGGTGGTTTTAAATAGGCTTTGTTTTGTTACAGAACTGATGTTTATACCGTGCTTTCTATTGTCTCTGGTTTCTTCACACTCCCTCTCTGTATAAGCTTTTGACAGTGTTGAGTGGGGAACCTAAAAATAGAAAAAAAATCACAAACATTTACCTACATGGGGGAATCAGTGTTCCAGGTCCCCGTGGATCAGTGAAGTTCCTAGGACATGCGATAGGAAAGCAAGCCTTAACTAACGTGTACACTGACAGGAATAAATTTTCTTTAATAACACCTGTTTGCTGATAAACTTCTCTTGTAATTTAGTACTAGTGATAACTTTCTCTAAGTTGTAGCCTTTCTTAGATCATCTTAGTCTAGAACTTCATATTGTTTGTTAGGGTGTCTGGGAAGTCTTAATTTTAAAATTGTATAGCTCTATGTATAAACAACTTCTGTGATACTTAATTGATGAAAATACCATTTTTCAAAAGTTGTCAGAGAAATCAGCCACAGAACTACTTTTCTGTTCCTGAAAACTATGGTTTGGGTTTTTTTAGAGTATGACAGTTCTGGGACAGGTCCTGTAAATTGAGAAGATCTGTTTTACCCTGAATACACTCTCTACTACAAAGAGATTATTGACAGACCATATTTCTATAACTGGGAGTTTACAGGGCTATATCCTGTACTAGTCCTTTGTGTCATAATTTTAAAGCTGTGTTTTTGCTGGTTCTGTTTAGAAAAAGCCAGTGATTGGAATTGCCTTAATTTTGGAAGCTATCCCCTCGATGAATGTGTGGTGTGTTGATAGCTGAGTGCAGTGCTACCTTGATCAGGAGCTCCGAGGAAGGCACTGCAGTGTGGGCACGTAGAGCAGCAATGCTGAAAATAAGGCACTTTGCAGCAGAGCAGATGGGTGGAGCTTGGGTGACTGATTCTGCCTCTGCACAGTAAGCTCCTTCTCCATTCAACTCCACGTACGCTTTCCGTGACTATCCTGAGCTGAACAAGGTCCTCATTCCTAAGCTTCTGCTGATGTAACTAGGAACCCCGGTGTAGTGATGACTTGAGAAGTGAACCATCTGGGCTGGGACCAGACTCCATTAGAACACTCTGATTTTACAAGAATTGCATCCTGCCATATTTAAAAAATATTTTGGAAGTGTTCTTCTGTTAGAAGTTGCTTATTTTTAAAAAAGAAAAATATCTAAAAGGATCTCAGACATCCTAGAGGAGACGCTAGTGAATGTTCTTATACAAAACTTTTAAGTAAAAAGAATGTTTTCTTCAGCAAGAAGCCATAGTTAAAAATTGGCTTCAAGGAATAGAGAATGATTAATGAAGCTCCTCTTATTTAGTGCACTAAGCCTTCTTGAGATTTAAATGTCTGCTATGGAAAATGTCCACAATTTGGAGTGAATTATTTATAAAAGAAATTAGGCAACATACAGGGCTTGTGGTTTCTGCTCTGAGCAGAAGATAAAAAGCTGCTAGATTTTAAAATTATTATTATTTTATTTCCAAGTCTATTTTTCTTACTGAATTCTTGACACATGTACTGTTAATTAGGCAGTAATGATTTTCTTTCATTTGCACTGCAAATTACACCAATAATTATGCTTTTATTCACAGAATATATTTTGTTAACTGACCTTGGGTTTAGTGTGGAATACAAAATTAGAAAGGATTGTTAAGTTTCAGTTGACGCTTTGAGATTCCTAGGGAGTTACACTTTTGTTAAGTTTTGAATTTTAATTTTGGAGACACCAACAAAGATATAAACCAGAAAGGTTTTAACTAAGTATATTACTTTGACAGAAGTCACTGGGTTCTACAATTAATTCTCACCAGTAGATCAATGCACTTCATAAGCTGCAAGTCATTCTGACAAGATGAAACAAAGACAATCGTTAGTGAAATCCTGATAATTTGGAACAACGGCTCTGAAAGTAGGTCAGTTTACATCGTCTTTGAAATATTTTTCCCTCTGTAACATTTCATACTTGACTAATCTTGATAATGTACTTGACATCTTTGGTGACTGATCATATGCTAATTTAAACTCACATTGTATGCGTAAATTCAGAACAACACAGGGAGATGTTTCAGGATGATGATGAAAAAATTTAAACAAGTGAATTTGATTGAAATATTTTTCTGTTAAAATATATATTTTATTTCCCAACCTGAAGAATGTAAAGGGAATCTGATTTTTGTTATTTTAATATAGGTATTTTAATGAAATGCTATATTTGACTTCTTAGGGCAGGTTACTTGGAAGAATAAAGTCTTCTTTTAGAGCCACTCATCCAAGCCACTACAGGCAATTGCTGGGAATGCTTCTCTCGGGAGTGTCTGTGGTAATTTATTGGCCCAGTCCTGCTCCTTCTGATGTCAGTGGTAAAACCATCATTGACTTCAGTAAGGAAAGCACGAGTCCCGTTATCTTCATATGTTGCTGCTTAGATTTTATCCAATTTCTTGAATCATGTATGCAACTTCAGGTGTTTCCTATTCAGCTCTGTAGAACCGTTCCATTAGGAGAATATATAAAACTACCATGCCCTTCTTCATATACTGCTCATCATCCTTCATCCTAATAATTTCTTCACTGTAGAGGGCTCACAAGACTTTAAGTGAAGAAAATATTTATAAAGGCTTATTGTGCAGGAAGGTTGCTGAGAGTTGCTAGTATGCTGTAAACAGTTATGGAACATAAGAACTATGTTTTTCATTTCCAATTAAAAAAAAAGTTTGATTCAAGGTTAGCTAGCTGTTTTCCTGACTCACTGATAGATTCTGTCAGTCTGCCTTTCTCCTCTCCCTCTTTTTTCTTTTTGTTTTTTTAAGGTGTGAATTTGGTGAATATTTGTTAGGCTGGCTGCTTGTGAATAATAATAACAATGAGAGTGAGTGCCTGGGGTATTGTGTATATTTAATAAGAGACAAATTATATATAAATATAATATTCAGAGAGTTTTGGACTTCAGTTCCTGTTTTATGTTTGCCTCTGTTTTGCACTAATTATGCAATTATTAATTATCACTTTGGGGAAATAGAAAAAAGTTTAATTTAAAATTAATACTGTCTGAAGAAGGAGAATGAGGAGAAGAGGAGACTTATTGACACTTTTTTTGTTAAGTAAGTCTGAAATATTAAACCTGTAGCACTTGGAACTAGCTTCTTAATTTAGCTTTTCAGAGGTGCTGAGCACTGACATCTCTCTTTGCCCCACACATGAATCTGCAGAACACTTGGCTCTTTATGTTAAAAAAAAAAACAACCCACCCTGCAAGCCCTGCATAGGGAGTAAAGTCAAACTGAGATTCGCAGACTAGGTATTTTATCTCTCGCTGCTTTTTTCCATCCTTTTTCTCGATGAGTGTTTTTCCATGTGGCATAAAATGGCACCTAAGAGACGTAATAAGGATAAATCCAGGGCAATGTAACACTATTTATTGTCCATTGTAACACAACAGGAAGAGTTGGCGGTTGCTCAGAGACAGGTTTCCAGATCACACTGTTTCTGGTAGGCTTACAGTTCAGGAAGACCAGAAACAATCCAGCTCAGTAGGTTATGGCCTTTCCAGAACAATTTCACTCTGTAGAGACTGAACAGTGCAATATCAGCGGTCATGAATGCCCTTAAGGACAAGATACTGTTTGTATATTATCAGATTTGGGAATCGTAGTAAATAACATACTAAGTTGTAATTTTCTGGTGTTAATAATATAGCTGCAAACTGATCATGCCCCCTCTTGTAGATTTGCTTGCTTACACAGATGAATTCCTGGGACTCTGGCTAGGTACAAGCCCTCTCGCTTGTCACCTGCATGGAAGTCTGATTCTCTATCCAGTTACAAGTTCAAAATAGCAACCATCTCTGACTGTGTGTCTGCTTGGGATATTGGCATGCAACTAATAATAGATTATAATTGAATTTCCAAGAAACCAAGAGAAAAGAACTTGCTTCCATTGCTGGAAGCTGGAGTTTTATTTTTGATTTGGTTTTGGGTTGGTTGGTTGGTTTGTTTGTTTTTGTGGGCTGCTTTTTTTAAAATTTAAAGAAAGAAAAAAAAGTCACTTTCCTAAACAGATATTTTAAGCCTTCCAAATTTGACTGAAATGTTGATACCTCCTCTTGCTACTCCTCGCGCTTCAAGATTTTCCACTGTAGTGTGTTGTCCCACATATTCATTGAACATTTGTATTACAGTCAAAGACGTGTGTGTGCACTGAGTGCAGAAGTGTTGTGAGCCGTTATTTTGCACAAAGAGAAGAACCCAGGTGCTGTGCCGTATTTTCAAATATAGCCCAAGCAACACAAGGCCATGTGAAAATAGGAGTCTTTGAAATGTGATGGGTTTCTTTGGCTATCATTGTCCCGTCTGCAACTAAACTTCAGCTAGGCACAGATGTGTGGGGTGGGGGAGCGGCACTGTGATGACTTATCATGAGGGTTTCTTTTGGCAGGCTAGGAAAAATTACGATGTGAATAAAGGGAACTTGTTTAGTTTGGATGAAGACTCTATTAATGAGACCCATTATCCCTATTTTTGGAGAGTGTTAGATTTTTTTTAAAATATATACAATGCTGTATTATTTTTGATTACAGCAGCATTCACTGGTCACTTTTATCTTTGTGTGTGAATTTCTAATTATACATGCTAGATGAGTGATCTTTACTGTAAATAGTAATGTGGTTCTTTTTCACTTGATCTGCCTGTACTGGATTCTGTTGCATTGTTCTCTTTCTTCATCACAGTATCTTGCTTATTTTATCTTTCAACAGACATTTCTTTAAATCCTCTTGCATGGTCCTCCGCTCCCCCTTGTAACTTTTCAAAAAGGGCTTTATCTGAGCAGGCAGTTTCATTTGTCTTTTGATCTGTTTTTTGATGGATGTGCATTCAGTTCTGGTAGTAAGCCTAGTACTGAAATCTTTATTCGAGGCCAAAGTGTGGGGGCTTGACTGCAACTTCTGAGTAAGGCTCCTACCTATGATTTCCTAGAGCTGCTGGGGAACTTGTCTACCAGAGATGTTGGTTACTTAACTGTGAGACTTTAAAAGGTTTTTCAGGATGGATATGACCAATTTCCAAACTTTCTGGTGATTCCTCTTGAGAGCTGAACCACGGAAGCATTGGTAACTGCCAGCCACTTTTGGAAACCTGAAGTTTTCACCCCTTGTGTGCACTGCAAGAGGGAGTGCTTGCCTTGCTCCAGTGGGTGCCTCATGGCATCAGATCTCTCTCTCTCCCCATGGAGAGGCACAGTTAGTCTGCACGTGAGACCTAAGGGTGCTTGATGCCTTCTCGTGGTCCCACTGTGCCTCATCATTGAGTTCTTCCTTCCATGTCCTTATTGAGATCTTCTTAAGAGCAGGTAACATGAATAAAGAAGGCACAGGCTGGGCCAGAAAAGTGAATCAAAAATGTTTGTAAACCCAGGTGGTACTGACACCAGCTTTGGGAGAGGGAATTGAAATTCTGTAAGCAAACAGAAGAATCAACTTACCTACCTGGAGATGATAAATAGGAGAAACCAGCAAGTCATTCAAACCTAAGCCCCTCTCTGTACCTCTAAACCAAAATAAAACTGATTTGCAAAGATGACCAGTGACTGGAAATTCAGGTATTTGTTTTGTTCAGACTGTTTTTCTGAGGTCCTCAGATGCAGAACCAAAGTCAGATCCAGTTCTCCTGTACAAATGTGAGTGACTTAAACCCAGCATTTGTATGTTAAACAACTTGTTTAATATAGTATTAGCATTCAGAGAGTCGCAATGAGGTTTTGAGGTTAACATCCCATTAAGATGAACGGGAGATGTTCATACCTCAGGCTGTAGATTCAACAAGACAGCAGAGCATTGATTTACATAGTGAAGGCTATATCTTGGTGAACCAGAAGGGCTGCAGACATCATTTTTCTAAAGGGAAGCTTCGATTCCAGTGAACACATTACAGTCTGCAAAAGGCCCCAGATCAGCAGAGCCGCTGGAGCTGGATAGCCGCTGGCTGCAACTTTAAACCGAAAGACATCAAATGGGCTTTTCACTATAAAAGTTGAGATCTCAGCCAGGCGCTCCCCACTCCTGCCTTGAGACTCCCTTTGGTTCCTCTCACGCTTCTTCTCCCAGAATAGATTTTCTGATAGGAAATGTAGGCCAAGGACTTGGTGACCTTTACTGACCTTAATGTTATGCATATTTTTATTGACTTTTTAAACTAGTATGTCTTCCTCTTTGTGCTTAATCTTTAGGTTCCCCCTTTCTTCCATATGTTTTTCATTCTTTCTTATGTTGATGTATCACATTAATTCCTTTCCTTCCTTAGCTCTACATTTTTCCCCATAGGACCTTTTCTGCATGTCTGTTTTCTTGCTTGCTGTCCTTGCTGTCTGGCACGCTATAACTTTTTTCTTACTCGCTGTCCTCCTAAGGAGCTCCACTTTGGACAACCATATGTATGGATGTGGATTTTCTTCAGACTTCTCCCACATAAGCTCTCCCTTGCAGCAGAGTAAGGCTGTCCTGCCAATCCCGGGATGCTTCTACCTTGGGCACACAGAGGGGCAAGGCAGCGTGGGTTTTGCAGTAAGGTCAAATGTAGCCATTGTGCCCGTGTGTTTTGCAGCTGAAAGCCTTCACATTCTTTCTAGCACATGCTGGCTTGATTTGGGCACCAGTCTGGAGTGCAGATGAACGTGGCTGTATTTTAGTTCCAGTTGGTTACATGGCAAAACCAAAGCATGGCCGCTTGGCCGGGCTGGGGATTCACCAGCGACTGGGAAGGGGAGAGCAGGGACACTGATGCTGCGGTGTGTTTGGCAGCATCCGCAGCAGTGGCTACTTGTACCCTGCTGCAGATATTGCTTATGTCTTTTGTCACCGAAGTTGCTCAACTCTTCTCAGTAATTATTACAATTATCAGCTTGTAGCAAGAGAGCCTAAACATTTTTTTTTTTTCTCTGAAGGACTTCTATCTGTGAATTTTTCTTTGCAGTAATGTAAAAGTTTATTTTTTACTAGTCCAGCATATGTAATTAATTAATCAGTCATGGATGAGACATAGAACTTGAAGCTTTTGTTTGACAGATATTGCTGCATGCTTGATTTCTTAAATTTTTCTTTTTGTCGTACCTCAGAGCTGGAGTGAGGGTCACTCACTTTATGAATGACTCCCTGTTGCATTGCTTTCAACCACTCAACCATCATTGTACGTCACACAGCCATGCATTTGAAAATCAGTATAGTTACTGTCTAATAAGCTTCATTTTCTGTACCACTAGCTTGTGTTCTGTAGTGTTAGTTTCCCAAGCATGGTACTAAGCAATTTTAGGAAATGCTGATACAACTGTAGCAATTTTCCTCAATTTGTTCCTGACAAAGAACTCGCTTCAAAATTGAGTTGGCTTCCTTTTTGTTCGAAACACTGGTAAACACAATTAGCCTCATTAACCCTGGTTTCTGTTTCATAACAGAAAATTAGCCTACAATCACTGATTTGCTGGAAAGCACTGTTGTAATTAGTCCTCAACAGTCTGATATGAAAATCCATCGTGTTTTTAATTTCTCTGACATGTCAGTGTATACAGAAAACATGCCTGATTTCTCACTTATCTTGGGGATTGAGATAAAGTCAAGGACCAAGTCCTTGGCTGGCTTAGAGTGCTGTTGAACAGATTGGACAAACATCTGTCAAGTGGGTCATAGGTGCATTGGTCCTGCTGTGTGGGAGGGCAGTAGGTGATTTCTGGAGGTCCTCTCTGCCTCTGAAATTCTACAGGGTTCTGACCCTTCAAAGAGCCTGAGACCCAAACAAGGACCATTTAAATCCTGGCCCCACTGACTGAATGCCTTTCCTTACTAGTCCTCCCAAAATGCTGTATTACTCTAGATTTATGCCAGAGAAGAGCTCTGCCTTGTTCCAGTTTTAAGAGGGTAGTGGCTTTGAAGCCAGTGCCTTTTTACCAACATAAAATGTACTGACTCAAAGGGGAATTTGGCTAATTATTCTTAAGCCTCGGTAGATAATCTGAAATGGGTTGATCAGGAGACCTTTATCGTCACCTTTAGGACCTGCATCACTCCAGCGAATATGTCAAGGACTGTGATTATGTTCTCATGAAGCACCTACGTTTTTCAAGGTTGTTGCTTCAGAGAGGAAAGTTGTCGTTCTTGTGGGTTGTTTAACCATTACCAGGTACATCACACTCTCAGAAGTTTGCCGAACGAGTGCTGCTGCAAGGCAATATGTACTAGATCAAACTACTGTGAACTGGTCTCCAAATTGTATCAGGCTCTCGCCCAGCCACTGCAGAGCAGAAATAGAGGAGGTCTGTGTACACCTGCGTGTAGAAGTGTGCCCAAGAACTCCTATGGGAATTTGGGTACATCACTTAGGTTAAATTGCATTCCCCTGTGAAATGGCTGAGATTTAAGTAGATGCAGACATCTTTCTTTGCATCACAAATGAGAAGACGACTTAAATGCTTTTGAATTCAGAGTAACTCCTAATCTAGCTCTGTCCTTTCCATACCTCTTGTCATCCAGAAAAGAGGGATGGCAATTACTTACCTCTGGATGTGTCTTCAGTGCAGTATGTTGTATAAATGCTTAGTGGTATTTTAATAGGGGATAGGGGAAATTATTTGTATAGTTACAGCATCTTAATCCTTGCATGCAGGACAGAGGGCAGGTTTAGAAATGCTTCTAGGGCTGCTTGCACAACAGGGAGCTGAAGACTGAATCGTGTCATTTGTGCAGGAAAGGGACTATCCTCAAGTCTCTAGTGCCTAGTGAAATCTTTGCCTAAGGGACATTTTTCTCCTGTATTAAATGTTCCTCTTATTTCTCAATTGTTCTCTCTAAATGCATACGGCACCCTGGGGGTATCTCCATTTGAATGATCTCAATTGCTTCTGTGTCCATTTGGGTGCCAGGCTAGAGGGCTGTGAAGTGAAGCTGAGCTATTCTATCTTGATATCTGAGCTGCAAATGAGGAATTCTGTAATTCAAGTTCAGGTCACTACATATGTTTGTTATTAAGTTCTTAAATAAACAAACAGTGACTAAATAAATGGTAATTTAATTTATTAGGTGCCCAGAGCATTTATAGTCAAAATGCTAGGGAAATTAATATGAACTTGCTTATTCCACAAAGAAACATAAAAGCATTGACAAAAAGCAAGGCCTTCAAACGCCATCTTCATTCATGCATGAGGCACCCTGTGTGCAAAATGATAGTGCTAGCAATGTCATCCAATCAAGCAGTCTAATTGGCTGAACTGTTTAAGTGCCTCGTCATATAGAAATGGGTTTTAACATTTTCTTTGCCACAGTTCAGCTCCTTCAGAGTGTGCCTGAGGTTTACTGTATTTCCAGCCTGTTGAAGAGTTTTCTTAGGCCTCTCCTTGAAGATCTCCATGATGTTTTGAACTGTGACCTAACACTTCATCTGTCTGAGAGCCCCAAGGCACACACCTGCTTCCAAAACCTGATCATGGGGGAGCTCTGGAAGTAGTCCATGGACGGGACATCGCAATGGTCCCTACTTCTCCTATTCCAGTGTGGCACGAAGGCAGGTTGGGTCCAGATGGGTTTCAGGGTACCTGTATGATCGCATGAGCAGCAGGTGAAATGCTCAAATACCAAAGGTCAGCTGAGTGTGCCACAAATTACAGGTCGTGAGGTAAGCAGGCGGTGCTTCAGTCCCTGCTAGCAAAGATGCATCAGTGGTTGTGTGCTCTGAGCAGTGTTCGGGCAGGTGTCCACTCCTGGTGAAGGGAGCACATCCTCCCCGGGTGCGCAGCGGGGGAGTTCCCATCGTGCAGTGGTAGCAGTCTGCAAGGGTGGAGACTGCAAAGCAGAAATGGTAACTAGAGCCTCATGCGTCGTCATTTCCAATTTGTATTCCTAGGTTCTTCACTGATTTTTTTTTTTTTTTGGTGATGAATGAGGATATATCATCCAGACCATATGAACCTATTTACTGTTCTGTAAAATTATTATACTGGTAGTTTCTGATTGCCACACTGTGTACGACCATTTGAGGGATGCCTTGAGATGCTGGCATGAACTTTCCTATAAAAAAGGCAAAGTTTCTGTTTCAGAATAGATTCAAACTCTCTTTGTTTACGGCACGTGCACACACAGACTCTATTTCTTAGCTTGTGTTTGTCAACATGTGTTTGTCTGTTCTTTCTCTTTATTTCACACCACATTCACCCTAACCTAAAAAAGAAGAGATTAGGTTAAATTATTTCAAACATCTGCAAATGTAGTAGAATGCACAAGGGGCGTTTTTGGCATTAATGTTCTGTGTATTTTGCTTGGGTAATTAAGCATGGAAAGGTCACCTTGTGTTCTAACAAGAAGCATGGAGAGATGGCAGACAGAAAATTCAAGTTTGAGAAAAAAACATTTTAAGGAGAAAGCATCAGCATCTGACAATATGTGTTATTTCTTCAGTGTTCCCCAAGCTGCTACAATACATTGATTCCAACCCTATGACCATACATTTTGTTTTCAAAAGCTAATATAAAGCATGAGATTGAATACAAGGTAAGGGCTAGGCAGCTCAAAGAGTGCACATCCTTGACAGCCATTTGGCAACGTTTGTCCTTTGGGACAAACATCCAGATGCAGTTTGTTCAAAGCACATCAGCCGTGGCACTTTTGTAACTCTCTCAAGGAGAGGACATAGGAGGAGGTCCTTTTCTTGTCATGTGCTTATGTGCCTTGTGAATATCCTCTTTTTAAATTTAAAAAAAAAATAATAATTTAAGAAGCAATGAGAACAGCGGGTAGAGTTTTGATTATTAATTTTGAACTGTTTTTGCCTGAAGCCCGTCCCCATCTTAGAGATGCTACTCCCTTTCTCTCTTTGCTCCTCATGGTTTTCTGTTTGCAGCTTAACGCTCCTCATTATTTATCCGGTGTATGCTTCTAGTGCAAGTCACTGACTGTACTCATAGGTGAGCTTGGTCCACCTTGTAACATCCAGAAATCCCTTCCTGAATTACCACCACTGAGCAGAGATACAGCTGTTGGTGGTTCCCACAGCAGCTCTGGGGTATGAAGCAGGGCCAGCTGTGAGCTGTTGTGCGCGCACAACGCAAAACCTGTCTCTCCCTGCGAGACCCTTGCAGCATCAGAGAGATGAAAATAGCATGAGGATGGTGTCTTGAGGATGATCTCTGCTCTCACAGTACCTAAGATGGGGAGGTCATAGAGATTTCTGCCTCAGGTAGGACAAATGAGTGCAATGGGTGAATGTAATAGGAACCCATTTCTCTTCTGCTCCTGGTTCTTACAGAATATATTTAAAATTCACTCTTAGGAGACCTCCCTGCCTCATCTATGACTGGGGGGGATGACTGTACTATGCAGAGCTGAAATTTATTCTTTCTACTTGTGACCTGGAGTACTTGGAGTATTTTTCCTCTCTCATGGAAAAAAGTAATTCTCTCTCCTACCTCAGTCCTGTATCCTTTCTTATGAACACTTGGTAAAGATTTAATTTCAGTTTTCTGCAGTCTTTTTCTTCTGTTACTAAATAACCCTGGCACTCTTAGATGCCCTGCTGACATTTTGCTACTTATATACTTGAAAAATTCTTATTTGTCTTTATTCCTTGAAAATATTTTTCCACTCTTCCTTTCAGCCTTTTCCAGCCAAGTTTTATTCTTTTAGCTTTATTCCTGCACTTTCTTGTCCACCTCCTGTCTCAAATACCAGTTTTCATACCTTTTAGTTACATAGTCATTCATTTCTCTTTTTGTGTCCTTTCTCCCAGTGATTTACCTCACTGGATTGCTGCCTTCATTCTTCCAAATCTGCTGACTCACAAAATACTCCAGTCCATTTTCAGCTTTTCCAAGGCCAAGTAACAAACCTAACAGAAGAGAAATAGTGAAAGCTCAGTCTGTGTTGTGGATGTAAAGGGAACACCTTCAGAAGGATTGGCAGTGTTTCAGCAGGCAGTAGACCCGTGGTGGTGCTTGTCCTCAGTGAAACTGCTATCAAGTTTAAAGCTGAACTACAGCATTTGCTCTCAAGGACATATGGTGGCCCTGATTCCAAGGGGTTGGCTGCTCTATGAATGAAATAGGAGTAATGTAATTATGAGTCACTCCCCCAGATTTCTCCATGGCAAACCAACAATTTGCCTTTAGAGTTTTACTTCTCAAAAGCTGATCTCCTTTCCCTCTCCCTCCTGAGATGTTCTGCTTCGAGTCTGAGAGTGCCCTTACTGACTGTGGTAAGACAGAGCTTCCATTTGGCTTCGTTCCACCAGTTTTAGCCTAAGCCTCATCCTGTGATTTTTGGGTCAGCTTCTGCTTGGTTTGCAGTGTCTTGCCTGATGTTCTGAGCATCCCGTTTCACTGTGCTGCTGGGTACTTCAGCATCTCTCCTGACCAGGCCTCTATACGTGCTTTCAGAACCATCATTTAATTGTACTGCTTGGTCCAAAAGCAAAGACAGAAATTCCTGAGTTAAAAATGCCTCCATGGCTGCTTTTTGTGACTATATTCTCTTGAAAGCTGTCACAGTGGGCCATAAACACACTTTCCAGCGTTGCAGCTAATTAAGCATGGTTTGAGGACTTTATAAGTGCTTCTGCTTACCAGGTAGCAAAGACTAAAGGAGAATGATAATACTTTCATCAGCCCTCTGAAAGCAATTACACGGTCTCAGGTGAGATTACCGCCCCTCCTGGTTTTCAGTTTAACTTTTGGTGGCAGAAGCTGTACTCTTGGAAGAGGACAGGATGAAATAACAGCCTGAAATTACAGGGAAGCAGAAGGAACCTCCAGTAAGACACACTCCTCACTGAAAAATCCTTTACATCTAACCCTCTGACACTGCAAGTTCAGAGCAAGAGAAGAAACAGCAAGCCCGTGGTTCAGCTGATAAAATTTAGTTTTACAGGAAGGAAAAAAAAAAACATTGTCTGCAGCCACATGATCTTTTTTCACGGTGTGTAATGTTTATAAAGAACAGGGGGTCACATATGGCTGGCTGTCAGCAAGCTTGGATTAGCATTAAAAAAGCCGAGTACTTAAAAAATAATATAACGACATGTAACAAAAGTAAATGGTTTCAGCTGTGATAAGAGAACAGTCTTTCCTTCCTTCAGACTTGGCTCCATGTTTCCTTCCTTAATTTCTTCTGTCTTGTTAAATTATTTATAAAATACATCCTGGTATTGAAAGGGTAGGACCTAGAGCAGCCACCTTCTTTACTAGCCCTGTGGTCAATGTTTAACAAATTAAATTAGATCTTAAGATGAAGAATTTCTACAGCTCTTCTTAAGTATTGCCCCATTGGAGGAGGTGTTCAGGTTAGGAACACAGAGAGGTGTTGTGCATCATTTTGGGACAGCTTCAGACGCCTGCGTTATTCCCTTACTAGCCTAAACAGCTCCTGTACTCCAGTTGTATGATATTAGCAATGGGAACAAGAGCTGACTATAGATAACTAGGGCTGGCTTTAACTGTGTGGGATACTTGTATGTAGGAAAGAAAGAGCTAGTTCTCAAGGAAAGAAAATGAGGCCAGTAAGAACTGCAGGCTTCCCTCTTCATCTTCTGCTGTTTCCTGGGGGTTAGGGGTGTCAATGTACAATGCTGTATTTTAACACTGACTGCTGATTATTCAAGTGACTATCAAAAAAATTACACTGCTGCAAAGAATATACTGAAGATATAGTGCCCAGAAAATGCCATGCACTTCAATGGGGAGCTTTTGCCAGAGAACAAAAGGCCTGGGGCTGCAACAAAAGCCAGAAGGAAGTGTGGAGCCTGTGATTCCCTGGGGGGAAAAAAAAAAAATCCATTAATTTATATTGATTATATCCCTAAAGCATTTTAAAATATTTTTCCCTCTTGTTCAAACCTTGCTGCTTCTAAGTCATAGAGGAAGAGGGAAAATGACAAAGAACAAGGCAATGTTAGCTTTACAAGGAACAGAGGAGAGTAAATACAGCTTGCCCATCCCTCCTGTTCTCCATCCCGCCTCCCACTTATCTTGTTGCTACTCATGGCAGCCCAATACCAGAGGTTTGTGCAAGCTGAGGATGACAAAGGGTAGAGGGTGTGGGATGGCTGAGGGGTTGATTTCTCATGGCTGGGGCTGGGCTCCTGAGCAGTCTGCCAGTGATGGCCAAAGCCCTTTCAGAGTAGAAAAAGGATTTCTCCTCTCTCCTCCTCTCTATTTTCTTGATCATTCATCGTTAGCTTTATTGATTAGAATAAACTGTAATTATAGGGAAAGCCATGAAAACAATGTTCTATTGAGAAAGTAGCTAGAGAAAGCAATAAAAGAAGGAGCTTCCAAGACCTCAGTCTGACAGCTGGAGTGAGGAGATAGCTCCCACATCAACGGGAGCCACAGGAAAAAAGCTGTTTGATACCACTGCTCCCAGCCTTGTCACAGCTATTTGCTCCCCACCCTGTGTCCATCTCCTTCTCCCTGCTGGTTTGTCCCAGAGTCTCTGGGCCTGGAAAAGGTTGGATTTCTGATGATCCATTGGATCAGGGTGAGTTTTGGAGCCCTGAGAAGGAGGTCTCTGACAGCTTGTACTCTTCCTGATAGTTCACCTCATCACCTTTTCTTCTTAACAGGGCAAAAAAGCGAGGAAGGGGGACAGAGGAACGGAGGCTCCTGCAGACTGGCTGGAGCACTGTGATTGCAGCTGCCCCTTGTTATATCAGAATGGGCAAGGAGGTGACAGACCTGATCTGCTCTGTTAGCACTGCTTGGCAGAGGGGAATTATGTTATCTTGAACAAGGCAGTAACCCTTTGTTTAATTTTAACATTTCAAAAGTGAACTCTATCTATGTTACACATTTACAGGGAGCTAGTGTCTGCTCACGCAGAGCCCTGCCTCCTCCAAATGTGATGATCGGGACATGTTATTCAAGTGTGATGTGATGGTAGATGCAGCAGTTGCTATGTGTTTTCTTACTGAAAACAAGAAAATGTGTTTTGTGGGGTAAAAAGCTTCATTTGAAGCACAACTCACTACAATGTGAAATGGGCAATATTTTAATTCCATCTTCTGCTAACTTTGTGGTGACTTTAGTTACACGCTTCACTGGAGAAGGAAAAGGTTTCCATCTAGTTTGTGTACTGGCTGACAAGTTTGCCTCCAGTCCTGGCTCTTCCCCATAGAGAAAGTCTGCCATGGCTTTGTTATCTGCCTCATCCCTCCTCCTCCTCCCCGCTTTTGTCTCTGGTTTCCGGCAGAGCTCTGGAAGTCCCTGCCAGCCCAGCGGTTAGCCTGCCCCGCAGCTCCCCCAGCCGCACTGCTCCCCTACCTCCACATTTGGTTCACCCTTGTGAGACCAGGGCCTTGGCATGGGTTTTACCCTGGGGTGTGTACTTTTCTGCATGGTACTATTTCCCACATGTTCTTTCTTTTCCTGTTTGTTATTTATTCAAGCATGCAGTTCACAGCCTCCCACAGTGGGGATTAGCGAAGGGTCCTGCTTGGTAAATGGGAGGATTTTTTACCCATTTACTTTTTATCTGTGGTTGTTCTTTCATTGCTGAAGTCAGTATTTCTGGCACTGCTGTGATTTCCATGCTGTGATCTCGTTCGAATTAGCTCCTTGACATTCTTGTGCCTCTTCTCCAAATGATAGGCATTGTCCATAGCTTGATGTGTTGTTTTTCACTCAGCTCCAGCTATGAGTTCCTTGCACCTTTCTGCTTCTTTTCGTGGTAGTTTATATTCTCTTCTGCCTGCAACAGAAGAGGACAGTCCTCTCCCCATCAGTTCTGGTCTGGACTGACTGACTTCCTCTTCTTGGCAGGTTCAAACGGCTTTCTCAGAAGCAACTGAGACTGGTGCCTTGTGATTAGATTGGTGCAAAATTCCCTCTTGTTGCCAGAAGCCTCTTTTGCAGACTGTTTCTCAACATGTCTCTGAGATGCTTTAATCTTTTGTGGTTGCAGCTCTGCTCCTGTCTCTGTATTACCTCTGCCCACTCAGCCTTCTTTTCCCAGATTAAATTAAGAATTGAGAAGAATGTCATCTTCTTCAGGACTAGCCCTGGCCCAAAAAAAGTTCCCTGCTCTGACAGTTGCTCTCCTTTTGGCAGCCACATTACTGTCTGCAGCACATTTTTAACCTTCTCCAGTTGTATCATGCATTCCCAGAGAAATTCCAGCTCTGACGGCGCTTCTAATTGGTTTGTTTTTTCACTTTAAGTCTTATCTTGTTTTACTCCAAGTACTTTGTGTTGTCCTGAAGTCACCCTGAGCCAAAGAGGGTGGCAGGGATTTGCCTCGTTCAAGTGTCCAAGCTCCAGCAGCCTGGCATGGTGTAATATGAGAATTGGCATAAATGGAAAATCAGTTGCAAATGGCTCAAGCCAGTGCACGTAGGAATGTGTTGACGGCAGACAGCGTGTTGTGTGGATTGCACAGATAAGCGTATTCTCTGCTGTACCATCATTCAGTGCACAACCTGCCCTAAATGCATGTATCTGCTCCTTTACAGATGAACTAGTTCTTAGTGCAGGTCTGTTTTCTGTAATGATCTATAATGTGTTCACCATCTTTTTGATCTGTCCTTTTCTAGCTAAATCTGTCTCAAATATACCATGCACCACAGGTATGTAGGAAAGTCAGGTGGCTCTATAAGGGCTCCTTACCAATTAAAAAATATCCCCTGTGGATGAATACAGTCAAGTGCTGTAGTTTGACCCACCAACAGATTATTTTTCTGCAGCACATCGACTTACTAAAGCTGCTGATTGTAAGAGAGGAATGAATGCCTTTCTGTTGAAATTAAACTACTGCTGGCGAGTCCTTTGGTGGGGGACGCTCACCTCTCTCCACAAACAGCCCAAGCGATTGAGGAGGGCTGGAATTCCCCTGCAGAAACTAAGAGCAGCTTCTCTATAGGTGTTGTTCTAATTTAGAGACTGAAATAATGGCCTCTGGCCCCTGCCCTACATGGAAGGATAATGTGGGAGTTTTGGGCCAATGGATTTGCATAAGCGTGGAGTCAGCATGGAGAAATATGATAACAGCATTTGTTAAGTACCTCCTTTTCTTGACTGTAGCTCGACAGGCTGTACCTGTTTACCACCATGGTTTATGTTTTCTCGCTTGGTAACATCTGCAAGGCACCATGCTGAACTATGTTAGAAACCCCCCAGCTGGCTCTGAGAAGGCTTGTACCTACACACGGCTGAACTGCCTGCAGGTGTGGCGTCCGCTCGGTGCTCTCGGCAGCACCCCGCCTTGCAGGGGAGATGGGAGCCTGCTGTGTCCTGCGCTCTCTGTGCATCCCCCGGGTGGATCTTTTACATCGTAAAACGTCAGCAAATGTTACTGCATGGCAACAAGACAGCAGACATTGGTGAACAAGTTAAATTTCACTGAACCAACAATTATACACATGATCTTCTACCTGGCCCAGAGTAGTTCACAGCTGGAGCTATTCTCCTTTGACAGCCCTGAAAAGAGGACTAATACCTACAGCTAATTGTCAGTGTTTTCTGACAGCAAAGCGAAACACTTTTTAAAGACAACTACTTGTTTACTTTTCATTGAAACTTGAATTGAAGATATTTCATAATAAAATTTGAGCAAATTTACCAGATGTTTCATCCCACTGTGCTTTTCTGGCAGGTCTGCAAGACAGAATGCTGACTAAGGCCGATAAATCAGGCTGTGTCTGAAAGGCTTGGGGAAGGAATACAATATATATGCCTGAAACCATAGGAATATCTTACCCCATTGATCCTTGGGAATTCCTGATGTTCCCTGTGCTTTTCTTAGAGACTGATCTCAAATACAGGAGGGGAAGGGGGTCCTGTTCTGTTCTGTAGCCTATGGTGAGACATAGCTTTGTCTAACAGCACTCCTCATGCTGGCACTGGAGATCATAGACATAAAAATGCTTAATATAATTCTATAGTCAGTCAATTATCTATCCAGCTGGGAGAGAATGGGAAATAAGAGTTTAAGGTGCATTCAGAGGCTGGCTGTGACCCAACAAAGTACTATATTGCTCTACAAAATAATAATACTTTCCTCATCCATCTCCTCCTCTTCCAACACCCCCACCCTTTCGCTTTGTTCAGTCTCTTCTAATCTCTTTGCTTCCTTGCTGCCCTATCCAGGAGAGTTCTACTGGTTCCCTTGGGATCAGGAAATAAAGCCATCTGTAGGAGCCTCTTCTCTTAGGGCCTTGCACTGCATGTGTTAGCCACACACAACTGTTTTAAAACACATTTCTACTCCCCATTTAGTGACTCTTACAGTACCTGATTCAGTTTGCTGACCATTGCCTTTGCAAGTTTGTGCCATTCAGCCTTCTGTAGCCCCAAACACTTGCTTTCTTTACTCTTGCTTTTATTTTATCTTACTGTGCTGCCAGCTCTCTAGATATTCCCCTCCTTGTCTCCTCCCTACATACCAGGAAAAAGCAGCTGAAGTTTCCACACCATCTTCCAAGCAGAGGAAGTGATACAGGAAATACTATTCCTGTTTGTCTGATTGCAGTAGGAAAACATACATCAAACTCTTCACTGAAGCACACACCAGACCAGCAGCGCTTGTGCTAGTGATACGTGGTTTGTTAGGGTAGGAGAGGATTTGGGTGACAGCACAGCATCATGTCACTTTACCCTTGCTTGGAGTGACTTAATTAACATGCCCCTGAAATCCCTCTGTGGCTAAAGGCCGTGCTAACTGCAGGGCTTGCGGTGTTGCTCCTTCTGTACGGCCGTTTTTGAGGATTCTTGCTCACACCAGAGTGACAGTGGTACCAGGCAACCCCTCTTTCAGTTCAGGAGATGTGAAATCAGGATACTCAGGCATAACAAGGTATTTTTTTAAAGAAAAGCATGGACACAAACGGAGCCACAGAGAACATATTACCTTTGAATAAAGTTTGTCCATCTGAATAGCAGTGTCAGGTGAAAAGAAGCTGCATTTTTGAATCACAATCATATTATTTAAGCAAGTTGTATTATTCTGTGTGTTGTCTTTATCTGAAGATTGCAGGCATTTGTGATTATCTGTCATTTTACCTCAATACAGCTGTTTTCATCCTGATAGGTCACAGAAATTTGCCACGTGTCAGTAATGGCAACCGTTTCATACAGCATCTTACAAAGGAATGGAGAGCAGGGGAGTGTCTAGCCCAGGACTACTATAGCAAATTGCTACATTTAGGAAAGTGCTGTAAAGCCATTCCACTTCATTTTTAATGCTGTGTCCAAACAGTCTATGCTCAAAGAAAAGCGTGCTCGTCAAGTTACCTGTCTGTGCAAGATAGAGCTAAGCTGGCTGTACTAGGATAAAACCTGTGTTTGTGGCACTAGTTATTCCTCAGATCACACAATCCCAAAACCAGGGTTCTGAAAATGCAGCGGCATATCGAGGGTTAAAGGGCTGGAAAAGGCAACACTGACTATCCTCCAACTCCTCAAGTCTTAAAACCATCAATACCCGAAGCTATTGTGATGTTCAGCTTGTGTCTGCTGAGTCTGCACAGTTGGCACCACTCCAGCTGCAGCTGCTCTTTAAAGTTGAAAAAACTGCTTAGAAAGTTTTGGGGTTGGTTTTTGTGTGTGGGTTTTTTTTTTTTTTTTTTTTAATAATATTATTTTCTCAGCTTTGATAATAGTTCGGTGTTGACCCCCCTGCCTTTAACGGCGGTTTCAGTTTAGCTTGTGTCCCACCGCTCATACTCTCGCTGCAGCCTTAAAGGAGCACAGACCAAACCTCAGCAATTTTCAGCAAGGCCACAGAGTCCTTGGAAAGGTTCCCACCGACTTCTTCAGTGAGCTCTAACAGGCAGGCTCCAGCACTTCCAGTGCTGCTGTAAATAATGTCTAGAAGGGGCCAGATAAGAAATAAGGGGGTACACGTGGCCTTGCTTCGAGCTCGTTTTTCATTTCCTTTGTCTCTTTTAAGAGGAACAAGAGAGCTAATTTCATATAACTTGGCACACGGTCTGGCTGTTGGGCCCTTAGGGGTCTCTTTGCTGCTGCCTCTCCCACCGACAGGACTGCAGGCTCCAGGTTTTACTTGGAGGAGCCGGAGAGGCCTCTCGGGTGCCTGGAGGGGAGAGCGCAAAGTGTTAAATGCAGGAAGAGCGTTAGAAACAAGGGCGATTTTCTGGCTTTGATCTGTCACTTGGCAGATCCTGGAGAGAGGCTTGTCTGAGGCAATCTCTGCGGCGGAGTTTGGAAGTGGCTGAGCAAGGCACTGCTCAACCTGGGGCATCAAAGTGCACCCGAGAGCAAAGGGGTACGATGTCTTCTGAAGCAAGAGCTGCAAAATATAAATTCAGTGCTCCTCGCAGCTGGGAAGCCGACAGGGAGAATGTGTTTCCCTCCTTTTCTGTGGATTTGTCAACAGGTTAACTTGGATTTGGTTCTTAAGGATTATAAGTGTTGAGAGAGACAAATGCAGCATCTAGAGATGAAGGAAGGTAGTATCGTTAGGGTGGGGCTAGTAGCCAGATAAAGTGGCAAATATTAGGTTACGGAAACCTTACTGTTTCATTCCCTTAATTCGGCAGAAGGTGACAGGAGATGAATTAAATATAGAAACTAGACATGACAGAACTCAAAGATTGTCTGTGCTCTTGTTCAACATTAGGATACAGAATGCACAATTTCATGCAAATCAGACTTCATTTATTTTCTGTTTTGCTTCTTCAGTTAAATATGAGATGAATGAGAACACAAGCTTTTTTTCAGCATCCCATACCTAGTAAATTCATTCTGGGAATGGAGGAAATAGAGTGAATATGATTCTGGACAATGACATCGCCAATGATCCAAAAATATTTGCACTGGGTGACCTGAATAGTCTCTTGAATATAAATGAACCACAGGGGAAAATTTCTATTAAGAGCAAACTCAGTAGCTAAAAGGGTGATATTGCTGAATTGGAAATATGCAGAAGGATTAGAGCTTGTTGAATTCTACCCAGGATTAAGTGAATTGACACATATGGAGAAAATAATTTCAATAATAAACAGGTTTTTTTGCTTTGGGAATCTTTCTGGGAAATTCAGTCATAATTTTAAGACGTGTGACTGAATTGTCATACTATACATAGTAAGTTACTGCTGTAATCTAGAAAGATGTAGTGTATTCATGTGTTAAAGTGGTGATCCATAATCAAATTGTTATGCTAGACAGTGGAAAAAAAAACCCCAACATTTGAAACAAAATTAAACAGTATTTTAAAGAGAGCATGTTACAGTATGCTTTCTTTTGCAGGACACCTTCAAAATGATGGTTTGCTTACCGGGTTATCACACAGCGCTTTCTCCTTCTGGTCAGCCCTTGTTTACCAGTGGGGGACTAAAACACGCTTAGGGGCAAAGAACTTTGCCAACACCATGCAGAAGGGACCTTAATTTCTTGGTCATCTTTTCTTTGCTAACCCTCTGTTCTGTTCCTGTGTACAACGATCCTGTTGAAACAGGGCCAAGCAAAAGCAATAGCTGGTGACCCTGTTGGGAACTAGGTGGTTATGGTTATTACTGCCCCTCTCCTACAATCTAATTCCTGCCTAAGTCATGAACACTCTTCTCAAAGTCAGTCAGCCTGGGCCATCACAAAGGCTTGCAAGTGTGGGGGTTGAAAGCCTGTAAGCTGGACCAGGCAGATTGGCAAGGACTCGTCTGTCTTCTCACAGTCTCAGGCTTCTTGGTTTATCAGTGCCTCATATTTCTTATCAGGTTAAGTCTAACGTTGCAATTACTATGCGTTGAAGGTTAGAGCACAAATATCTTTACATCTCTGTTTTTACAGCCTTGCAACTTCCCAAGGCACTCTTTGCCACTGAATTTTTCCATGCGTGGTCTCCACCAAGTGTCAGTCATTTTTTCATTAGCCCCTTTGTGTTCTTCAGTGAAACCAGATGATTGAATCTTTGTAATTTACTGGGGCAAGGAGTACATCATCTCTCCCTTTGTGTCATATCGCAGTGTTTGCTTTCAGTAACTAAAAATAGTAACAACTTGTTCATTAATGGCATGTCATTTAAGACCTAAGTTGTATAAAATTATGTTTAGCACATATGCCTAATACGTATCTTCCTATGTGGCACTTGAAAGTTTGCAACCAACCTATAATCTCCGTGGTTTTGCAGCACCTGTGACCAAGATAGTTCCTAGCTGAACATTTTGAAGCAAGAGTTCCAATATTGGCTAATTCAGGTAAAGCATTACTTCCTGATAGCATTAAAGTATGAAAGGTGCCCCTGAAACAATTGTGACCTGCTTGTTTTCCATAGCTTTGAGGATTAGCAAAGGCTTTATTTGAATTGACAGAGATTAAAAATGTTTCTTGACAAAACAACTGTTATTCGCATGATTAGCAAAACCACTAATTGGGGAGCGGCGAGAGCAGCCAAACAAAAGCTCTTTGACTCCAGCGGTGCAGCTAGTGCCATAATATTGATGGACAATATACAACTTGTAGTCATTGCATACAGGACTGTAGATAAATGAAGAAAGACTTTGATCCAGCACTGCCCAGTGTTGTCTTCGAAGCAATTGCAGTGCTCTAAAGAGAGGGTGGCTCCCTCGTGGGGGCTGCACCTGGGGCTCTTCTTTTGGTGTCCTTGGTAGTACAGAGCTTCCTCCTCTTTAGTGGGAGTAAGTGTACCTGGAAATGTTTATGATGATGAGTAGGGACTTGATTTGGGCTTGGTTTTACAGTCTGCTTTAGTAAAACCTGAGGAACTGATCCTGAAAATTGCTAAAGGACAGGGGTAGAGTGTTGTGCTAGTGATGTTGTAGGATATGGTAGTAGTGCTCTTCTCTATCACTTTCTTGCCCTTCTTCCACATACCTCCAAGTAGGGCCTGAAATCATTACCTGTCATAAACAGTTAATTGTATCATGTGTTACCTCCCCACAGCAGTCACTTGGGCTACAGAGGGCTGTGTAGGGTTTTTACAGTAGGGAACTGGTGGTTTTTGTTGCTCTTGTCATGTGTGCTGGGATTTGGTTTTAATACTAGAAATATGCTTGGCACGGATAGTGGGGGTGTGAGGCACTGTGGCTCTGGGGAGGTCTTTGCACAGTTTTGCCCTGGGTAGTATCCCCCAGAGATGAGTTTTACTGGTGTAGCAGAAGGCAAGTGTGACCCCGCTAAAGGAACACAGTTGGTGATTGCAGTTCTCAAATTGCAAAAGGATGTTCTTGAGCAATTCTGTTGCTGTGTTGGAGAGCATCAGGAATGGTCAACAAATGGCCTTGACCTATGGGCCCAATGCCTGCTGTGTGTCAGCCCTGAATAATGGTAACTGCAACTCAAACCACTTGAATTTGAGTTATAAATTAATTATATACCATAGTAGGAATTACTTTACCTGAAAGGTGAATCAAATGCTGGTTGGTTGCAGCATAGCTGGAGCCCTGGTGAGTGCCTGAAAGTTCAAGTAACCATGTAGAAGATGGCTGTGCCGTTTTGGGTGCTGAAGCCCTGCTGAAGATGCCTGCAGCCTTTGCCCAGGATTTATGCTCCAACAAGGGATGACGCTTCAAATGTGCACTTCTCTGTGGACATTTACTATGGCAGCGTGGTGTGCGGGGCTCTGGATCCCCTTCTGACACGCTCAACCCTTTTCTGAACTTTGAATGCTGTGGTTAGATGGACTTCTTGGGATGACACAGATGCACTTTATTAATAATTTATGGCATTTCAAAAATTCTAATTTTTCTGTCTGGGGAAACGGATTAACTATAGTTTGTTCCATTTATAAGCAGAAAGTTGGTTTTATTGTAAAACCCCAAACTACATTTGAATATTCCTGTGCTCTGCTATCTCCCATCTCTTGCTCCCTGTCAGTAAGCAAGATCTTTCAGTGGTTTGCTCAGTAAGAAAGTGGTTCTACATTATTTTCTACAGAGGTTTGTGCTGAAGTGGACTGGCTGTATAGAAGCAGCAACTTCTTTACATTCAGTAACCATACCATTTTCTCTATCAGCATGGAGCGTTTGACTTGTGTGACCTAGAAAATAACTTCTCACTCCCACTATGTGCTCATATACTGAGCTGAGATCTAAACCTGACCTGCAGTTCTGGGATGCAAACTCATGATCAAAATCACTGGATGCAGGAGGTCAGTGTTGCAGTGTCCTTAGTCTCTGGGGTGAGAGTCCACTATTTAAGGAGTAGTGTTGTGAATTCAAAACAGGTTAATGCTTTCTAAGGTCTGGTGAAGTTACAAAAACACAGTACAAAAGAGCATGTCTGTCTTAAATAAAAGCTGATTATAGAGCTCAATCCTGTTTCTATTAAAGTCAATAAGGGGATCATGCTTCTAAATTTCACCAGTCTGGGTCGGGGTCTTTTATAGGGGGCAGAAAAATTCTGTATGAAAAATTGAGATGCTTGGTTTGCAGCACAAGCAGTTAATTCTACTCTCGCAGTAATGCAATGCAAGTGTACTCTTTGGGGAGTTTATTTCATAAACAATACAAATGTAGTGGTTCTGTCTACAGCCTTTTATTCCCACACAACGTCTTGAACTGCATTGAGTACTGGGCCCTATGAAGCAGAAGGCTCACCTTCAGCAGGATTTGACACTCCCCATAGTCCAGGGACTGTGTTTTCATTGCAGTTAATAGGAGATGGGGTAACTAATATTTTAAGCCAGATCTGGGGCTGTGAATGTGCAGTAGAGTTTTGGGTGATTTCATTTTCTTAATTTGATTCTCTCAGTATGTGCACAACCCAGAGGTGCTTGGTTGTAAAGCTTGGAAATAGGCTCACCTCCTACTGTAATTATCAGAAAGACTTCTGATCCATCTGCATGCATAAACTGGATATTTGTATGTACACATGCATCCACCAAGCACAAATCTCTTGAGAATTCCGGCTCCCTTTATGGGTAACTTTTTGTTTCGTGATCCTTGCTCTGAATTTCTTGTTTGTTATTCCCTGTTTCCCATACTGCAAACTGTGCTGTGAACTTACTTAATAAAGGAGAAATGTAGCTCTTCACAGGAAGATTGTGATGAGCAGGCTGGGATTCCAGAGGATGCTGTAGAAACCTACCTCTGAAACCCATTTCTGACAGCGTCTCAGTCTCATGTAGCATCACCCTTGGCTGCGGTGAACTCCCCTCATCCAGACTGCCCTAGCTTGTGAGTTAATTTTCTTGTTCTCCTGTAACTACCCATGGATTTTCTAAGTGCTGAGGAGCATATATTGAAAGTACTTTAGAGAATTGTTAGCCATGTGGCTGCTCCATTAATTTGCATGGTGGCCCTCTGTTAGACCTCTGTATGTTGCTGTGGAAAAAAAAGTGCCCTCTGAGTTTTAATTCAGGGATCATAAAGACCTAATGTCACTTTTCCATAAAGGAGAGAGTAGCAAATGATTCCTCAGTGCATTCTGCCTTTGTTTTGCAGCATGCAAAGACAGGGAGGTTTATGACTTTATTTGTTCTGTAAAATCACTTGGTGAGTTCTGCAAAACATTGTTTACGGATATTTCACAACCTTTTTCCACATTCACAGAGACAGAAATTAGTATCATGGTGTGACCAAGTTAAAAAAGTGCTTGTTCTGGAAGAAATTAATAAACTATTTTTAGGAATGAATTCTGAATGTGTTAATTTGCTGATCATTATTAACCTGAGATTGGCAGAGAAGTGTCAAGCGCAGTAACCCTGCGCCAACAAGGAGAGCTGGAGAGCAGCTGAAGACAGACTGCTCAGCCAGTGCTGTTTTTTTCTGGTCTGTTCCCCTTGCTGTGGAAAGTCTCTCTTCTGGCATCAACTTTCCTTGTCTGTTTAGTAGTGCTAGTAGATCCAGAGGGCCTGTGTACCCATGGCTCGAGGTCCCTCTGCGCACGCATGCACAGCAATATTCCTGCCCTAGGTGCCGTTTATAGCGTTAGGTGTTGCCTTCAGAAGATTGTTTCCCTCCCACAGCTTTACCAAGGTTGGATCTCCTTCAAAGAGAGCAGCCTTCATAGTCCTAGCAGCCTCTCATCCATATAGCTTCTCTCTTTTTTAATATCTCTTCCTCTGCTTTAGCCTCTTGCTCACCTGTCTGCTGTGCAGCTTGCTTGGATGCATTGCTGACTTGGGAGCTCAAGACCAAAGCTTCTTTAAAGCTTTCTGTCCTAGCGTGAAGCTGGATACGTTCAGAGAATCCTGAATGTGACACTCTGGCTGTGAGTGTGTTGCATGGGATGGGCTGAGGGCCGTACCTAAGCCACTTTCAACTCTCTCTGTGCTTCCCATCCCCACTGGCCAAGGAAGCCATACATCCTTTTCCTGGTAAGTAAAAGAGTTCAAAGACATGCTCCTGTGGTTTCCTTCCTACCATTAAAGAGATCCATCTCTGTACATCAAACATAATTTTCTTTTGCAGTTAGTCAACTCTCTTGATTGTGCTCTTTGCTGATCTGGTAGTTATTTTTGTTGCCTCTGTGGAGGTCTGCTCTCAGCACACCCAGAGCCAAGGCTCCTGACAGGCAGCGCAATCCTGGAGTGCCTTGGCAAGCTGCCTGCCTCTGTCCTGCAGGCCCTGGAGGGACTCTCACACGTTTTGCTGCTTACTTTCCTCTTTCCTAGAGATCTAACACAATTTTGCAAGTAGTCACTTGGAGCCATATTTCCCTTTGCCCTGGAATATTTTTTTATTTATTTTTAGTAAACGTTTGTGTTTCTAACGTTGCGCCTCCAGCAACGTGGCCTGGACTGAAGCCATGCAGCAGTCTGACAACCTGTTAGGCGAGTCTCCTATCAATTAGGCTGCAGCTGTCATAGGATCTATTCTCAGCCTCCTTGGTACGTGTTTGCAAATAACAGGGGCTGCTGTTTTGCAGCTCTTGATTTATTTTTTTTTTTTTCCCCTCCATAGTCAGTCAAGAACATTTCGTCCCTACAATTCCTCCTGTCTCCTTTGGTTTTGCTTTCTAATCATTTTCACTTTATTCTTCTAAGAATATATGCTTATCAAGGATATTCTTATAAGTGTCTGCTCTCTCTTTTATTTAATGCACTAAACAAGGAAAACCTCCCCCAAAGAAACAAAAAAAAGGAATACATCACTCAAGGCTATACCTTGATCCTTTAAATGTTTTCAGACTTTCTCCAAAGCATCCAGACTGCTGCTTACCTGTGGGGAGCTGCCATTTTGAAAGCCTGTCTTGCATGGAAGCTCTCCATGGGGGCTGTCTTGTTTCTGCTGACGTTTGAGCTTTGAGGTGATTGTGTGTTTTATTATCATGTTTGCCACAGCTGGAAAGAGAGTCCCTGACAATGTACAATCTGTTAGAATTCCCTCTTATACCTTCTACCATTTGCAGTTTTCTCTTCTCCTATAAAAATAATGAAAATTGCTCTGTAACTTTTTTTCCAGATGTTGCACACTGCATGGTGGTACTTGATGCTAATATTTCATTCAGTAATCTATGGAGCACAGCCCAGTTTGTATTAGACAGAGCAACCATGCTTAGGCATATAATTTTCTTGTTTTGCTTCCATGTGAAATGGGAAATCAGAATTGGGGTGTTCAAGCAAGGCAGAAGCACCCAGGGAGTTTCATCTTTGGACTGACTAAAAGATACAGTTTGATATTATGCTGTCATTTCTTTCACAAGCCGGGCTCCGGCTTTGCACAAAAAGGAAGTGAAAACTCTGAGTTTCCTCTCGATCTGTAGGTCCTAACAATGGGTTTCTGGCCAGCTTGCAGCTTTGAAGGCAGAGCCAGCCCATTGCAGTCAGATTGAAACAGTTAAGTTTCAATCAGCTTGTGCTGAATTGTCAAAAGTCCCGGCGTTTGCCTGGTGGGAGTCTGAAGCTTTTTTCTATCCCCACTAAACACACAATACTGCAAGGAGCTTCCCGTGCAGCATCGCTCAGTGTTTGCTCTGCCAGAATATCCATAAGGAGCTCACCTACTGCTGTAGCTGTGCTGGCATTCGGAGGCATCTTGAAGATTTTTTGTATAAAATTTCCCCAGACTAGCTGTGTGGCCCTGCGACGCTCTTGGGCACTGTAAGTGTTAATAGAGCACTGCCTGTTTATGCTGTATTTTCTGGAGTACAATAAACCCACGACAGGAGGGCTCCACCAGGATCCCGGCACTGGGGGATTTGGTGTTAGACCACCAAGGTATGGTGCAGCTGGCTCACGAGATCAAGAGGGGCTTTTGTGGGCAAGATTAGGGAAGCTGGAAGATGTAGAAGGCCTAGGCAGGGCACTGATGGATTGCCTAGTAGTGCATTAGCACCTCAGGAAGACCTGAGTGCTTTTGTGAGCCTCTTCCTAGGAAAGGTGGCTCTAACTCCCTTAGGAAGCTGCTGTTTAGACAGGGATGTAGGCTCCCACAGCACTTCAGGTGTTCCATGAAATAGTCAGAGATGGATCCCGTTGAGCGGTGCTGCAGATCTTTGGGCAGTCTCAGGCTGAGACATTTAAGGTTTTCTCAAGTACTTATTTAATGAAAAACACATTTCACGTGTATATAGCATCCCACATTGTTCCGGCTCAACCACTGAGCTTTCAACTCTCTGAAAGTATAAACATAGTTAGAACAAGCTGCCATCCTGTAGACAAAGCTTAGTTGGCAAGAAGATGTAGTTTATGCAGTATTTATGTTCTCCTGGTAAACAAAGACAAGTAAAATGCTTTCTTGTTAACATCAATTCAGAGGAAAAGCGAATGATGGCATTTGCTGTAATCATGTTCAATGTTCTGTAGGTGTCTGCGTGTTTCACCTTTATTCTAAGCTCTTGCTTATAATTTGCTTCTTATGTTTAATAGTGTGTGACTGTTTCTGAGAATGCAGTGTACGACTTTGTTTCAAGACTGTATTTAAGCAGAAGAGTTATTTCAGGATTTTATAGTGATAATACAAGTGCAGCAGGAGGACTGGTTAAATAAGCAGGAGGGGCCTGAGCTGACTAGTTTGGTGTTCATTTCTTTGTCAGCTGCCATTGGAATAGTGTTCAGATTAATGTGATTACTCTTTGCAGTGGCTGCAAGTTCACAGACCAACTGTGCACTTGTATCAAAGCCATCAGAATGATTTTAGTCCAGGGTTCCTACCAGAATTATTTATATAAAATGCATTTGAAATCCTATATTGGCCATTTACACGTGAGGATTTCTATTTCAGGAAGCTTTGGAAACAGCCAGGATCTTCAACTGCACCCTTTCCAAAAGATACAAGATCCTTTTAACATTTAATGATGGCTGAGAAGGTGCTTAAAAATAACTTAGAAGCCCAAAGGACATTAGTGTGCTCCCTACCAGTTACAGGACTGGACTATCAGTTAAATTTTGGATTCTGTTTGCATTTCTTGTCCTTTCTTCCTTCATGACCTGGGATGAATTGCCTAGTTCCCCTTGACAAATGAGCTTAATACTTATCTATTGTCCATATTTACATTATTACATTTAGGAGGTGATAGAATCTGAATTCATCTTCTCTGAGAAAAGAACTGTAAAACTGTGGTGGTCAGGTAGTATAAAATATATCCTTCTACATGACTGCACATAGTATTATCCACTGTATAATTTGCCAGGTATCGAGTCCATTTCACATGCAAAAAGTCCCTAGTTAATTATGGTGTAAATTCTTTTGGGAGGGATTATACTTACATATATATTTGTACAATATTCCACATAATGGCAAGCTAATCTTGACTGTATCATTTATGCTTTGCTACAATTTATACAATGTAGGTAATCAATTAGTCTGATTCTTCTGCATGCTGCTAAATGGAACAGGAACAGCTCATAATGGGCAGCAGTAAATAGACATTTGTATGTACACAGGTACACTGTGCAGTGGAAGAGGCATACAGGAGACAAGGTGCTGAAAAAAACAGCCCTGCATAAAACCAGGCATTCATTTAAAGGAAGAAAAATGTCGCTGAAAGCTGCGAGATTATTAGCATTACTATGCATGAGGTGTAGTCAAAGAAGATGTTACAAGAGGAAGAGAGACATTATTCAAGTGTCTAAGAAGACAGACCATCATCAGCAGTGGAGAGAGAAAAGACTTCCAAAAGAATAGCATAGCATTTCAAACATTAAATTATAAGGGGACTGAAGCTTTAAAAGGTCTGTTGGAGTTTCTGCATTATTTATTATTTGAGATTGCCTTTCCCCCAAAATGCTTAGGTTTTGTACCTTTCATACAGAACAGAAAAGTCCTTCCCATGCTTCTCAGCTTCCCAGGGCTTTCTGGACACTGAGCCAGCTCTAAGTTTTGAGATATGATTTAGTCTAAGCAGATATTGATTACCTGCAATGCTGCAGTGGGTTGGAGCTGCTCGTTAGTAAGGTTGGGGAAGCGAGAAGGATTTGGCTGCTGTTATGCCGGAGCTTGGGAAAGTTGGGCTCGGAATTTATTATTATTTTGTATTTTTATGGCATCCATACCTATGCGCTCCAGGCACTGACAGGATTTCGCAGCGCTAGGCGCTGTCCTTTCTCCAACACAATTGAAGGTCTTGTGGATACCTCTTTCAAACCTAGTACATAGCTGCACTGATAGTGCAGTCCCTCTGAGTGCAGAAGCTTGCACTAGGAAAAAGCCTGCAAAAAATACACTTTGTACCAGTTGTCTGAGCAAAAGAAGCTGCATTGGCAAAAAGAAACTTTTTTTTTTCCCTTTTGCTCATATTACAGCTGTGTCTACATTAGGGCTTTTGCTGGCATAGCTGAAAAAAAAAATCACACTCCTAGCTGACAGGGAGATGCTGTCAATTTTTTTAAATAGATGAGTCTGAAGTATTTCCACATGATGGATCAGTGTGTATTTCTTTGTGTGGGGAAGGGGGAGGGCTGAACCTGTTTTAAAATAGAAGTTTCTAAAATTGGTTTGCACAGATACCCTTAAAATGGCAAGCACTGCCCTTGCCAATAGCTTCCCACTTCCTGGCCCTCCTGTCCTCCTTGCCCAGGCGCAGACCCCAGCCCTGTATTCCCCTTCGCTTCCCCCTTGTCTGCCCCACAGGCCGTGTGTCTGTCCAGCTGGGGACTCTGGCCTGCTGTCCTTAGTTCTTCTGCCTGGTTTCTGCCCTGGCAGCATCGCACCTCTGTGCTGCTGCCTCCTCTCCAAACACCTTCACTGAAGCTCCAGTCCATCGCTTCCACCAGCAAGGGCTGGCTGCTCCCTGACCTGTGGGTTTCTTACCTTCCTCTCCTGCCACTGCTCCCAAGGCCTCCGTTGGGCATGAAGGCTCAGGCTTTGAGTACAAACAGAAGTCCTCCATAAGCTCTGACCCACTGCAAAATGTTTCATTTCCTGCAGACAAACTGCATGTTAAGTCAAAGAGAGAGGCAGAGGGATTTCTATTTCAAACAGGGAGGCAGGACCTTTCCAGAACATCTGGAGAATATTTGGAGGAAGAGACAGAGCTGTGATAAGATCATAGGACTAGAGGCATAAAGGTCGGTTCTGTTGCTGCTTGTCCTGATCAGACAGTTACTGATGTTTGCCTTGTTCCATCAGCTCAGGCTGGTTATGGAGCCCAAATCGCATATAAAACTGTCATACGTAGTAGCTCCTGTGGAAGGAATTGATCCCAGAGCTACTGTGATCTTTGAGTCACCTTTGGGCAAAAGTTACTGCTTTGGTGCCTCAGATTCTTCATGTATAAAATGAGACTTCACAGTCATGAGATACGAACCTTAATTTGATCAGACTGGAAGGGGAGTGAGGTCCTGTGGTGGTTGAATCTGCTGAAGTGCAAGGAATAGGGATTAGCTGACCCTCGGATGACTCACTCTTTTAGAAGTATAATTCTGTGAAAATAAGTTGCTAAATAACCTGCACACAGTGTGAGAGAGTTGAGGGGTCAGAGGCAAGCAGGCTCCTGAGCAGACAGCGGCCTGGGCAAACAAGTCCGTGAGTCACCCACATATGTCAGAACGCGTAGCCCCTACTGATGGTTATCGCAGGTAATCCGTTGGTTATACACCTGCAAACGAGGCATATGTAACAGTTTTTAAAAAGAGCAGTGAGAGGACTTGTTTCAATTTCTCTGAATATGATAGTTTAAGCATTTAAATAGCATTTAACCAAGTAACCCACAGCCCATTGGTATCAATTATTTGTTCAGAGTTTAAACTGACGTTTCATAAGTATGTTAATTGATACAGCTCTAACTTACTATAGGTATCTTCCTAAGTGCCAATTATCTGCCTCAACATTCCCCACAATTTAAGTTTGTTAGTAAGAAGCTAATTACACTAGTTTATTGCTGATGGAATTACATGAAGAGTAGATTTCGCTCTTACATACTTATTAGACCTCAATAAGTGATCCTTAGCAGTCTGTTGCTATTCAATTAACAAGTAATAACTTCCTTAATGAATCTAATTGAAATGCTTATTTCAGTCAGGCACCTAATATAAAGCGCTTTACTTTGAGCACTTTTCTGAGTGCTAGTCTTGTTTACTTAACAAGAACAAAATGGGGCCACTGAGGAAAACTCTGAGACTGTGATGAGAACTGAACCACAGTGGGTAAATCCCTGCCAAACATGACCAGAAGTAATTTGCCAGGTGATTTCTGTTCTACAGAAATATCACGGGAATAAACCAGACATTTCTCTCTCTGAGGGTTTAAATCCATGGAGGGGATTCTGCAGCATGAAATTCTTCTAGCACATTAGCTCTGCCTCCTGCGACGGATGTAAAAACACTTGCTGCTCCGCTGGGAGCTGCGTAGCTCAGCTCCAGTGCACTGCTGTGGACTCTGTCAGTGAGTTCTTGTTACAGTTCAGCTCTTTAAAAACTCACTCCTTTTCTTTGTGAATCTGTACATTTGGCTTAAGAGATTGATAGAACTATGACAATGGCTATATTTAATGATCTAAAACTATCAGTATAATTACAGCCCAAAAGAGGATATAACTGCAGGGTTTTGTACTGTTCCATGTACTTCAGAGACTGACACTACATCACCTTGAATTTAGTCTTTGCTCACAGCATAACCTGTGCTGAACTGTGTGGAGGGACCGTTCCCGGGGCTAACAAAACCCAGTTGCTATGCGGAGACAGATTCCCAACAGGAGCGGCCAAGGAGCGTGTGTAGTGTGTCTGGGGCTGCGCACACTGTACCTGGTGAGCTCCTAGGTTGGGAGTCTCCTTAATGGGGAAGGGGAGGGTTCTGAACTGGGATTTTGTAGTCTAACCTGCTTTGTCCATTTATGGGGTGGGAAGACCCAACAATGGTTGGCTTCTGAAGCTATTTTTGGTTTCAGTATTAAAAATCTGGTTTCTCCTGTAGTGAGGATTTAACAGACAAGACTTGTGCTTGTGGATAAATGCCAGGAAATCTTCTCAAGCAACGCTAACAAATTATTCCATTTGGCAACATTAGTATATGGGCAGTAACCTTTTCTCAAGAATTTTTAACAGATAGATTTGGTGTCAAAAAAACCCATAATAGGTTGTAATATCTCCTCCGGTCTATCAGGTTTGTTACCAACTTTTTAATGTATGCCTTCTACGCATTGAATTGGAAGACCTTATTGATCTCTTTGCAGCTGAACTGATTATTGGGGTAAGAGAGAGACTTCCTGAAATAAGCCAAGAGAAATTATTCATTTAACATATTCTGATTTTAGTAAACTTCCATTTAACCTCCAGGGTTAATTAAAAAAAAAATACTGCTGGTTGGCTGGCATAAATTTATTAAATCAGACAGAAACTGAGTTCAGGCTAGTACATTTAATGTCAACTTTTGTAATATTCTTGGGGAAAAAAATCCACACAGATTTATAAGTATTCATAATTGCTTTATTTTAAAACAACAGCCGTAACAGCAAAGCAACCCAACTAGGAAGATAACTCCCCAAATGAAAAATCTTTGTGCAACTTTGCGTAGTTCAGAAATACTTAAATAAGGCATCAGGGTTATTGTTTGAAACCCTGTCTTTATCATGAGGTATTTATTAGCTAGTTGGTGTCTGTGGCTGCTTCGGGTTGGAATTAGGGGATTTGGTATGCTTTCCAGAGATGCCATGGTTCTTCCCTGTGCCTACAGGGTGGATGATACACATCATAGCTGGCGTCTTTGTTAATGTCTGAACGGAGAGCAAGGATTAAACAGGCCTAACAGCTGAGGGGATTTTCAAAGGCACGAGTGGTATTTAGACATGTATCTCCTGCTGGTTTCTATTGGTTTGTCAGACGTGCTTTGAGATTCCTGGCTTGGTGTGGGTCTGTCTCCCCACTGCTCTCCCTGACCCTGTTACGGACAAGCTGCTTGGGGGTGTTTGATGGAAATCTGAGGAAATTTTCAGAGGTACAAATGTCAACACTCAAATTACGTTGATGGGATGGAGGATCCCGTGCTTGATAGGGAAGAGCCAATAGAGAACCATCCTGGAGAAGGTTCTGTCTTGTCACTCATGCTGTGACAAGCTTGGAGGTGAGATCGGGTGGCATAACAAAGGAACACTCTGAACTTTTGAATCTGGCTCCTCTGCCCCTGACTTGACCTTGCATCTGAAGCAGAGGGGAGTGGGGCTACGATATCCTATGAAGCAGCAGCCTTCACTGGAAGGACTTTATTAAAAAAACAAATGAGCGCTAAAATACCAAAGGGAGGCTTCGAGACAGGTTAGTTACTGTCCTGTGCAGGGCAAGTGAAACCATGTTTTAGAGAACACGAAGAGGAGTTTAAAAAAAATCCAGTACTGGTTTTAGATAGAAACTGCTGACATTGTTAGCTGTGTGGCATTTGTGCAAGATTTTGTTAGAAGGCAACATCATAAAGCTGTCCATTCTGTCAACCAGTTTCAGGGCAAACATTTTCTCCCCCCCCCGCCATCAAATTAAGATGACAGGTTTCTAAGTGGTTTCAGTCTGAAATGTGACAAAAAGTGTATTTTTGGCAACTGATCTTTCATTGTGTCCTATGTCATATTTTGTCCCTGCTGGCCTGGAAAATCTTATGTAGTTAGAGCCTTCTGAGGAGTATCCCCTCCCTCAGAGTATGGGGAGAAATTCTACCTGAAGTTTTGTTCCTGTGGAAGAGAAAATCCAGCCTTTTCCCAAGTACTGCAGTTTAACAGAAGCAGCAGGAACTAGCAAGGAATGCTTGTAATATGGAACATATCATGTACAGTAAAATGTCATTTTCAAGTGCTTTCTGAACTACCTGTCCCAGTAATGAAGCAGCTCTGAAATATCATGTGACTTTCTCAGTGGGTTGCACTCCATATAACCTCACCTTTGATCATGATGTCATTTCAGATGAGACTCACATGGACGGTGGTACGTTGTGCATTAGGATCAGCTGATATTCTCTAGGATCTGAAAAGCGAAGAACTATTTGAGATGTGCACTCTATGCTTGTCAAAGAGAAGTAAGTGCTGTGATAAAAAGAGTAGTTGGATATCCAAACTCACCACAGTCTGGGTAGAAGGAAACTTTACCTTTATGCAAAAAGACCTCCTTAATCTGAAAGTTGTTCTAGAAGGAATTTTAAAGAGGAGTAATAATTTTTACTGTCTTTCAGTTCAGGGTCTTAATTCAATTCAATGATTTCCTGAATGCTTCAGAAGCTCTAGGTGGCCCTGCTTGAGAAAGGGAGTTGGACCAGATGATCTCCAGAGGTCCCTTCCAACCTCAGCCATTTTGTCAGTCTGTGATTTTAATATTTTGATACTACTTACTTGAGTGTTACCGATAGGAGTGAAACAAACACCACGAAACACCTTCTTCTGCTTCTGTTAGCACAAGCAGCTCCCCACAGGATGGTGTCAGTGAGCGCAGTGGGTGCCTTATCCCATGCTGCTCAGGCTTGGAGGGAAGGGGGACCCAAGAAAGCTGGTTGATGTTAAAGGATCACCTCCTCCAAGCTCAGGAGCGATGTATCCCAACAAAGAGGAAGTCAGGCTAAAATGCCAGGAGGTCTGCATGGATGGACAAGGAGCTCCTGGACAAAGTCAAACATGAAAAGAAAGCCTACAGAGGGTGGAAACAAGGGAGGAATACAGAGAAACTGAGCAGCCAGGGATTAGGTTAGGAAGGCCAAAGCCCTGATAGAATTAAATCTGGCCAGAGATGTCAAGGGCAACAAGAAAAGCTTCTGCAGGCATGTTGGTGATAGAAGGAAGACTAGGAAAAATGCAGGCCCTCTCTGGAAGGAAACAGAAGACTTGGTTACCTGGGATATAGAGAATGCTGAGGTATTCCACAACTTTTTTGCCTCAGTCTTCACCAGCAAGGGCTCCAGCCACACCACCCAAGGTGCAGAAGGCAAATGTGGGGACTGGGAGATTGAAGAACCACCCACTGTAGGAGAAGATCAGGTTCGAGACCATCTAAGGAACCTGAAGGTGCACAAGTCCATGGGACCGGATGAGATGCATCCACGGGTCCTGAGGGAATGAGATGAAGTGTCTAAGCCACTGCCCATCATATTTCAGAAGTCATGGAAGTCCGGTGAAGTTCCCGCTGACTGGAAGAGGGGAAACGTAACCCCCATTTTTAAAAAGGGAAAGAAAGAGCACCCAGGGGACTACAGGCCAGTCAGTCTCACCTCTGTGCCAAGCAGTATCATGGAGCGGATCCTCCTGGAAACTGTGCTGGGACACATGGAAACAAGAAGGTGGTTGGTGACAGCCAACATGGCTTCACAAGGGCAAATCAACTTTTGAGGCATTCTATGATGGGTTACAGGGTTGATGGATAAGGGAAGAGCAACTGACATCATCTACCTGGACTTGGAGAGACATGGAAGGGACAGATGGAGCACTCGGTGGAGAAGGAATTGGCTGGACGGTCGCGCTCAAAGAGTTGTGGTGAACAGCTCGATGTCCCGTGGAGAGCGGTGATGAGTGGCGTCCTCAGGGGTTGGGGCTGGGACCGGCGCTGTTTGACATCTTTGTTGGGGACACAGGCAGGGATGGGGTGAGGGGTAACAGTTTTAAACTGAAAGAGGGTAGATATAGATTAGATATAAGGAAGAAATTCTTCCCTATGAGGGCGATGAGACACTGTCCCATGTTTCCCAGAGCAGCTGTGGCTGCCCCCTCCCTGGCAGGGTTCCAGGCCAGGTTGGACGGGGCTTTGGGCAACCTGGGCTAGTGGAAGGTGTCCCTGCCCGTGGCAGGGGGTTGGAACTAGATGATCTTTAAGGTCCCTGCCAACCCAAACCAGTTAATGATTTTATGATTTATTTAGCTTTTCTCTTGTGCATGGGAGCTTATAGCTACAGGCCAACTTATAGCTACACAGAATGTGGTCTAGGGGTGTCAGAGGACTCCACACACAAAATGTCAGCTGGTCTAAGCAAGTCTGTTCAGCTCCTATTGCGGTGCCTGCCGGAAAACCCTCCAAAACCCAGAAAAAGCAGAGCGTTCCCACAGAGGCATTTTTCTTACTCTGAAGCCTTGATCTCCTTATCAAACGTATGTGGGCAGAAATGATGTTACGGCTACGTCCTGTTACAGCAAATGCTTTTCTGCAGATGTGCATCCTATTTTGCCGTGGCCTTGCTCACACCTCCTTAGCATTTGCTTTCTGGGAATGTCTGAGTGATTGAGGGTGAAGGCCTGGCCCCATGCAGTTCTGCCGTCTCATTCGATGGAGCCAGTATTTCACCTGTGCTAACAGTGACAGAGACTGAATGTCGGAGCTGCATGCACAAGCTTTCACAGAAATCAATTCTCACATACAGCATTAATATTGGAAGTGCCTCTCGCTCACCTAATCGTTGGCCAGGCACAATAACCTGTGACTAATAGCCATTCACGGTTATACAGCACAGCCTGATTATAAAAATTTGCCATTAATCCGCAACAAAAAAAATCTCAAGCTGTTAATTGACCAACATGTATTCCTGAGGAAATCGTAGTAATCAGATGGATATTCATGGCACAGAAAGGAGAGATACAGCTAACTCGTGCTTTGCTTTTATGATTCATCGGCTCTGTTCTACTTTTGATTATTTTTTCCTCATGTGAGGCCAGTATTGTAAATCAAAGATTTGAGAAATAAGCCTGTGCTTGAAGTGACCCAAATTAAAAGCCAATTGCCACCTTTCTTCTCTTGCTAGGCAGCCGTCCATTTCTGTGCAGGAGCAGACGTATGTCACACAGCTACAGAAGCAAACCGGTTAGCTCATGGTCTGCCTTTGCCAATGTTTAAGGTCAGCTACTGGAAAAACTTACAGAACAGCTGTTACAGCCAGGTGGGATCCTGCAGAAGGGTCTTCACTGAGAACTGTTACTCTTTGCTCATTGTTGTGCAAGTCAGTAAGACTCTGCTTTGGAGAAACAGCCTGTGATTTGTGAAACAAGGACAGCAAGATGTGTGAAGGTCAGTTTTTGGGCTTGGGCTTTTTTTTTTTTTTTCTGGCTATTCAAGTTTTTCTGTTGTAAGCTTCCTTTTTTGTTGACAAATGGGGCCCATTCCTGAAAATAGCTGGGACAGCTTGTCCACATGGCAGATTTTCTTCTTCCCTACCCTTAAAGTATTAAAGGACTTTGAGCAACACTCTTTGTGATTGGCGTGAAGGGCAGAGGCACCAGTCTGGCAGAGAGGACACAGCATCACCACTGCAGCCCAAGGAGTTCTCAGACTTTACCTAAACATGGTGACCTTCTGGCATCTCTGCTCTGGTCAGCAGCCTTCACTTTAGGACACAGACATGGATCTAGTTACGTTTTTAATGAGCAGAGCTCGGAAAAGTTCTTGGTTGACTGTAGGAAAAAAAGACAGCAAGCAGACCGTAAATCAGGTCATTGGATGAATTCAGAATGCACTAATAAAATCAGAGCTTCCAATAAATTTCATTTCAGGCAGAGTAGAAACAGTTTCTCAGTTGAGAGTTCAGGACAGATTATAATTTCAGATGTGTGTCAGGCCAATGCAATATGTCTACAAAAATGCTTGCAGGCAGGCAGGAATGGCTGGTCCAGAGTCAGGTCCTCACACCAGTAGGTTTGAATAAAAAAGCAAAAATTTTCAGTTCTCTGAGCAAAGCTGAATCTAATTAAATATTTAATGTGGTTTTTTTCCTCCTAAATCCTTTCGTTTCTTGCTCTTTCATACTGTGATATGATGACATTTGAACAACAAATGCAGTCTTGGTAGGTTGGTCTCCTGGTACTGCTTTTTATATGAAAAGCTTGCACATCCCAGCTGAAGTCCAGATGCTGCATTTATGAAATATTTTGTCGTGATCAATTTTTTAAAAATATTTTTCCATCCCATGAAATTAATAGGTACCTGGGGAAATACCAACCAACTCCTTCCCATTCTGGCAAATACTAACCTTTCCCAGATGGAAAGGGATTTCTCTTTCCCTTTATTTACCTGCAAGATGTCCTTGCTGGTGCTGGGTATCACGGAGGGAGAAGGAAAAATAAGAAAACCTTCATAAGTGGAAAACGTTACAAACAGACCAACTGCACATACTCAACTAAGAACACTGCCTTGTGAGGATCCATTGCACTGAATAAACCCTGCATAATCTTCCGGGGTCACAGAGTGAGTCATTAGCAAGACAGCACCAAGACAGAAGCATCCTGATATTTGTAACTACTCTGATTTAAGACCCCAATTTAAAAGGCCATAGGTTTGTGCTGGCGGCGCAGTCATAGAGATAACTACTTATGGCTTTACAAATTGGTTTTCTTGCAGTCTTCTCACTACTATGGGCCTGCAGCCCTTTTTTTGTTTTGTCTTTTTTACTTGTCTGTGTTCTGTTCAAAATTATTTATGTTTTTTCTACAAAAAACAAAGCAAGACGAGAGATGAGCAGGAGGCTCTCCTCTGCTCTGATGTGCCCACAGCAGGACTGCGTGTGCCTCTCAGCAGCCCCGAGTGCTCGGGCCAACTCTGTGCTCTGGGCCTATGGTTGTGCAAGAGAGACTTTAGGATGCTTAAAACCAACCAGGTGACCCAGGAGACTCCTCAGAGTCTCTGAGGAGAAGAACTTTTTTTTCTCCTTTTTTTTTTTCCCTCATTTCTTGCTAAGATTTTCCTTATTGGTGCAGTTCCCTTTCAGAATGGGGAGTCTGTAGGTGGCTGCTTTGGCATCATCATTCAAAACAGAGTAGTTTAAAAGCTGCTGCTATGGCATTAGCCTTGGCTGCCACGTTCCCCCTCTGTTAGCAAAGGGAAAATTTTTCTTGTACTTATTTTTCTAACAAAAAGCAAATACTTCTTTTCGTAGACTTCTGTGGTGTTTGCACCCACCATGTAGTCCAGCAGAGCATGTCAGGACAGATGTCAGGTTACAGGGTTGGTGGGTAAGGGAAGAGCAACCGACATCATCTACCTGGACTTGTGCAAAGCATCTGACACTGTCCCACACAACATCCTTGTCTCTGAACTGGAGAGACACGGATGTGACAGATGGAGCACTCGGTGGAGAAGGAATTGGCTGGATGGTCGCGCTCAAAGAGTTGTGGTGAACAGCTCGATGTCCCCTGGAGAGCGGTGACGAGTGGCGTCCTCAGGGGTCGGGGCTGGGACCGGCGCTGTTTGACATCTTTGTTGGGGACACGGGCAGTGGGATTGAGGCACCCTCAGCGAGTTTGGCAACGACACCAAGCTGTGTGTGTGGGGTCACACGCTGGAGGGCAGGGATGGGCCATCCAGAGGGACCTGGACAGGCTGGAGAGGTGGGGCCGTGCCAACCTCATGGAGTTCAGCAAGGCCAAGGGCAAGGTCCTGCCCATGGGTCGGGGCAATCCCAAGCACAAATCCAGGCTGGGGGAGGAGTGGATTGAGAGCAGCCCCGAGGAGAAGGACTTGGGGGTGTTGGTGGATGGAAAACTGAGCGTGAGCCAGCAGTGTGCGCTGGCAGCCCAGAAAGCCAACGGTATCCTGGGCTGCACCCAGAGCAGTGTGGGCAGCAGGGCGAGGGAGGGGATTCTCCCCTCTACTCTGCTCTCATGAGAGCCCCTCTGGGGGCACCAACACAAGAAGGACACGGACCTGCTCCAGCAGGTCCAGAGGAGGCAACAAGCATGATCACAAGGTGCCTGGAGCCCCTCCCCTGTGAGGCCAGGCTGAGAGAGTTGGGGGTGTTCAGCCTGGAGAAGAGAAGGCTCTGGGGAGAGCTTATAGCGGCCTCCCAGTGCTTAAAGGGGCTGCAGGGAAGATGGGGAGGGACTCGTTATCAGGATAGGATGAGGGGTGATGGTCTTAAACTGAGGTGGTGGATTTAGATTAGACATAAGGAAGCAATTCTTCCCTGTGAGGGTGATGAGACACTGGCCCAGGTTTCCCAGAGAAGCTGTGGCTGCCCCCTCCCTGGCAGGGTTCAAGGCCAGGTTTGACGGGGCTTTGGGCAACCTGGGCTAGTGGAAGGTGGCCCTGCTGTGTCTTTAAGGTCCCTTCCAACCCAAACCAGTCTATCGCTGTTTGGCTAGACCCAGCCAGCCACTACATCACTCTGTTTAAGTGAAGGCTGGTTCGATACAGACTAACTGTGGAAAATGGTCATTTGTCACCTTTTCGATAAATACAGATAATTTCTGAACATTTGTGTTGTAGATGCACACGTTTGTCACTAACAAACATAGCTGTTTGTAATTTCTCCTGACAACCCTTCAAGCAGGTGTGCTTTGAGGGTACTGCCCCTTTGCAGAGGCAGCTCCTTTAGCCGCGCTGGCTGACACCTGCCCCTCAAAGGCACAGTGAATTTTGAAGTGGAAAAGCAGCACAGGCTTGCAGCCTGTGACAGTTGTGTATGTTTGAGTCAGTTCATATACACGGACATCAGATGAAAAAAAAAAAAACCCCACAGCATCAGTAAAAAGAAATCTGAACTTGCTTCTGCACTAGAAGAAATATATACTGAGGCATTATAGGTTTGGGAAATTATTTTTAGTGCTCTTTTCCCTTTTTTCCTTTTAAAGATGCAACTACATGCCGTTGTACTGTTACAACATGCACAGTAATTTCAAATGATTAATACTGTGATAGCATAATCTCATAACAAATAATTTTTATCCATTATCTAAAATCAACTTTTAATTAAAAGCGTACGTTACATTTGTTTTCTGATACTAAATGACACTGATTATTTTAAAATTACGTGTGATGTTGGCACATACTAAATACATGGCATGTGTATTTCTGTTGGGCTTTTTACTGTCTGCCTGAAACGTGAATTTCAATTATTAAGCATTAGTAAGTATTTAGGAATGTCCTGCTATGTAGGGTCTGCAATTAATTTTGCCAGGAATTATCTGTCTTTTCATAGCCTACATTTTAGATGGAACACACTATTGTCTTTCAAAACTGTACTGTATTTGCACAAAATTGTTTTGTGTTTTGTTTTTTTTCCTAACCTTTAACAAGAAAAGTTCGCAGGAACCAGAGCCCAGCTGAAACCCGGATCAAGCTCCAGTAAAGGTTTGATGGGCGTATATTGTGTATTTTCAAACTCAGTGCATCTTGTTGGCGTGTCACGCGGGCAACCCTGACCGTACTGCGCTCTCGCACCACGTGCCAGTCCCTTTGATGTTCTGTATTTGCCTCGGGGGGCTCAGTCACCTGCAGACACGCACGCTCCCTCAGGAACACGCGTGTCAGCGTGTGGCCGCAGAGAGAAGGGGAGGACGCCTGGGTGTGTCACCGAGCACCTGGGCCAGGCCCCGCGGGGCTGAGGAGAGGGGGGCTCTGGGCATCCCCACGCAGCTCTTGAGGTAAGCAGAGCTCATCCTCTACTGTAACCCCAACAACGGTGCACCACAGCCTAGCTTCACTAATAACGAAGTTGCACACTCGGTACATCGGAATATTTTATTTTTGACTTTACATGCGGTGTTAAAAACCCAAAGAACGTATTATTTACACATCCACAATACAAGTTTACAAGATATCTATACATGTTAAAGTACTCTATAGTATAGAGCAGCTTCATTTAAGGGTTACTTTTTTTTATGCCGTACCATTAAAAAAGATACAATCTGCGTTTACCTTTGCACAAATGGATAAAGCATCTTTTATTATTAAATTAACAGAATAAGGACTAGGTTGAATGTTAGAAATTTCAACATAAATACTGAGAGAACTCACATTACCATCTACAAGGCAGCACAATGTTACAGGAGGTTATCAGGGTTCACATACATTTATCTTTCGGTTTCACACAAGTCTGTATTAATACTTGTAAAGTGAATTCGGATCAGTTTGTGTCTTTTGACAACTGAGTACATTTTTAATAGTTATTAATCTGTAGTGTTTTAGTTGCAAGACAGAAGTGTTTAGGAAGAGAGATCATTGATTTTTGGATCCAGAGGTCTCAGGAAATAAATGTCCCTTACAGCCTTACAAGAAAAAATGACTACTTCTATCCTTTATTCTTTGTCTGTAACAGAGATCGAGTTTTCAGTGACTAACCTTTTCTCCCCTTTGAACACATGATATAAATCTCCACCATCTCTGAAACCCATTGCAGTTATCTGTCCCGCTAATTCATGAATATTCCTCTGCCATAGTTATTTCTATAGTTATGTTCAATAAACAATGTGGTAGTGTGTAGTTTGCAAGCTAAAATAGCCATCTGTGTTGAACATCAGCTGCAAGTGGATACTGTAAAACCTACTAAATAGCTTACACAACTTTAGCAGGTGTTCCATTACCCTAGAAACCTCATTTGATTTCACATTATAACTGTTTGATCCTTCAGAGAGCTGGAGTGGAATGTTTATCATGGTAAGGTGATTTAATGCTGCTGTCTTCTTGGATTGTAGGCTGCCTTTAGTTACCATTAATTATTCTTGCTTTTTATCTTTTTTTTTTGGGTGCTGTTGAGAGGTTTTATAACTGGCACTCGGGAGATATGTGCTATAGTGAGAACACTTGACAGATTTTTTTTTTTTTTTTTTAGTACTTTTATCATTTGCATGAATAAGGCACAAAATGCACAGATTCAGGTAAACTCACACATAGTATTTACAGAATATTGTCATTACCTGCATGACTTTGGAAAAAAAAAAAACAAACAAAACCCTTACATTACACAACAAAAACAAATTGATTGCACTACTGTTGAGTTTTCACAGACTGCTTCTGCCAGGCCAATTAATGTTTCTTCTGTTTTATTGACAAGAGTCTATCAGCGTGTAGGGCATTATTAAATGCAACAAAAACGTAACCTTCTCTAGTTACACAGGCCTTCGCCAGGTCAATCGATTATTAGCTGCCCTCAATGAGAAGTACAGGGGCTGAAGTTCACAGTGGCCAGGTATTGGATGGAGGCACTGTGGAAACACAGTAAAACCCCCCCGTTCCAGCCCAAAGCACTAGATTTGAAATGCACAGCTCTGAATCAATAGCAGCATAACAGAGTTATGAAGAATTAAACGGATCTGCACTCTTTCACTGGGTGACTATTTCATCAAGGCTGGCAGAGATGCACAGTTCATCCTTAGCTGTCTCCAACCTGAACCCAACGGGCTGCAGAAGGCAGAGTCATCTGTTTGTTCAGTTATGCTCAATGTAAACAATTCCATAGCATAAAAGATGCAATGGGAATCTAAGTACATCCTAGTGTGTACAGTACACACGCACATCCACACACACGCACAGCTTCATCTGTGGCACAAACAAAATGCCACACACATGGAGAGAAAAAAAATAATAATGCTACAGTTGGGCCAGAGACTGAATTCCAGCAAATTGATTATTAACCCAGATATTCATTGAGACATTACCATTTTCTGACATTTGTGCAAGAGGCAAGGTGAATGCATACATATTAAAATGTTCACATTTAATGGGAAGGACCACACTTAATGGCAGTCTAAAATGGAACCCATTTTTCAAGTATTTGCTTACTGATTTTTTTTTTTCCCAATAACTCTTTTTAGCTATTTAGAACAGTAAAGTAGCCCCCACCCCATTGTGCTACATGTCTCCTTAGCTCCAAACAAAAGAAATGTAATGACCAGCACTTTCCTTTGTTTTGTGTGTTTGCTCTTAGCAAGTACACGAAGTCTTGCTCTAGCTACATGTGGCGAGACACAGATGTTGCTGAACTAAAGACAGTTTCTTTGGCCACTTTGTTCTCTTCAATAACAAGCAAGTCTCTGTCTTACGTGTCTACCACAACATCATCTCACAACCTGTACAGGTCAATGCCACACTCATTTTTACCACAGACGTGTCCTAGTAACTGTATTTGTTCAGTGGTCTGACTGAAGTTGTCTGAGGAACGAATGAGGGTTTTGGTGGCACGTCAGGTTTTAAGGAGGGTGTCCTCTTTATTCCTGTACGAGGAAGGGTGCCATTGCTCGTGTAACTGCTTTGCCTGGACAAGGAAGGCTGGAGGTGAACGGTGACAGGCGTCCCTTGCATGTAGTCCATCTTTGTGCCTGCCGAGGGAGGCATGTACCCCCCACGATTAATACTAGGCTGTCTGGATAACAAAACACCATTTGGTGAGTTTAAGTTTTTAGGAAGGGCAGATATTGAATGCCTTTGTGAAGAATTTTTGGGATAACCTCTCTGCCTTTCCAAAGAGGTCATTGGTACTGCAGGGGTGGTGGGAACGTCAACTCGTTTTGTGGGGCTGTTTCTTGGAAGAGTTGATGGAGGAGAGTATAAAGATGCCTCCCTGTTGGGGACCTTAGGGGGGATCTCAGACATATTTCCCATTGGATCCAGCATTAAAGTCTGGTGAGCTACTTGAATATCTCCCATAATTGCTTTGGGATTACCAGTAGTTTCATTTAAGTGTTTCAGAAAATCATTCAGGGTGTTCCTGGAATCAACAGATCTCCTGTGGTCTCTTTTGCTGGATGTTTTTGTAAGTGGATGATCAATATGTTGCATCTTTTTGTCTGCCTTGTGCGCATTAGAATTTGAGAAAGATGTATTGTAATCGTGGGTCGCGTTGGGAAGAACGATAGCGCTAGGAATATGCCCGTGGCTTAGCGGAGAGTGGGGTGGAGGACTGGAAGGAAAAAACTGAGGGCTTTTTAGGGGGGTTTCCTTTCGTGAAGCATTGAGGTTACTATGAGCTTTGTCCGACTGACTTTTCATAGCCTGCAGAGTCTTTTGTTGAAGAACTGGTGTAGATTCAGGAGTTGGAAGCGCAGCTAATTCCGGAGGCTGGCCCCTGTGGTCCATCATCATGGACTTCGTATCACCGTTTGGTGGCAACTCCTTTCTGCTAGTCAGCAGGTTGGTGTAAAGTTTGGGTGAATCAATGTTTTGCTGATATTCCTTGACGGGACTATCAAACAGCCCATTCAGTTTAGCAAAGCTCCCACTGGAGTCAGTACAGGACTGAGCTGATTCTGCATCTTTGTGTATTTTTCTGGATTTCCGTACAAATATATCCCGGTAACAGTAAACGGCCACTCCCGCAATAAAGGCTCCCAGGACAAAAGCAGCAAAGACACAAGTGATTAGGACATTCATATGTACCATTTGGTTGGACTCTCCTGATTGTACTTCCCACCTTACACCTGCAAAAGACATGCAGTATATCATAAATCTACATGTACTTCATAACCAGTATGTTTCAGAAGAAGGCAGCCCCTCTCAGGGACTTGTCTATTAATTATTTTTAAGTGCTCTGGGTGTAGCGTTAGTGAAACTGAGTTGGATCCTACAACCCACAGCATGGGTGAATGCAAATAATTTTTTAAATGACTGTGCAAGCATTGATCAGTTTAAATGAAGACTGACTGTTTTCTTTGATAGTGAGGAACGCCTGTCGAAGCTTCTCTCCTCATACTGTGTTTACTTTAGCCTGTCCCCAAATTTCCTCTAAGGCTCACAAACAGGGGCCTGTACGTTATTAACATTAATGATTTCTGCTGGAAAATTGAGGTTAGAAAGTGCTACTGGGCCAGACAGCAATTAATAACTCATGGATGGATTTCTTTCTCAACTTCTGCTCAACTCATAAATCAGTATCAAAAGAGAGACAGGATTACAGAAATGTTGTGTAGAACTGTATAATGTACGTACTGCATTGTTATAACCACCTGAATGTAATAATGGTGCAAAACTTGTAAACTAATACATCCATAGGTTGGTAGCCTTGGAGTGGCACACCTTGCATTATGTAAGTGTACAATTTTTAACGTTCAACATTTTATCATTCTATTAGAGCACTATTTTTTCTTTTGTCAATAACGAACATAAATACTTGCATAACATTAAAAAAAACACCAACTTGCAAGATTAAGTTATTAGAGAATGTTAAAATTTAGAAAACTTTTCGCTTAGGCCAAGAAGTTGGATATTGGATTAGTTTATTTGTGTATTAACAAGGTCCCTTTGTTTTTCGAGATTTTTAAAGCAACCACAGACATCTTGCAGCTAAGACAATGTTAGTTTGTAATCAAAATAATTCTGTTAACCCAAGGGATGCTCTATTCTGCTATCCCAAGGGATGTTAAAATGGAAGAGCAAGAGGGAAGGAACAGATTCAACTTTTGTTAGAGGCAAGGCCTTTGAACACTGTTAATGTTCAGGGTTATAGGTTTTAATGGCACTGTGCAGAAGAAGAAAGAAAACATGAGTAACGTTCACAAATAGCTATGACACAAAATGTGATTCAGAACCAAGAGCAAATGATAACAAAAACTTAAAGCAAAATGGAAAATAACTGCAACAAATTAAAATGACAAATGCACTGCCATAATGGCTGATAGGAAACCTGATATGTTTTGGTGAATGGTAATAAAACACAAATGGCTTTTTTGGCTGGTGAGATTTTCAGTAAATACAGAATTGTGCAAACATGTCTGTCACCTGGCTAGTCTGTGTACTGATGAAGACTTGTGTTAAGTTTTGGTTATGTGAGTGGAAGCTTCTTGTTTTCTTTGGTTGACTGCACTAGTCCTACTGAGTTGGAAGTCTTTGTTGCTGTAAGAACCTAAATCAAAGGTTCACTTCGCTGAAAGAATGGCTACGGAAAGATGAATTACATGCAGAATAGGTTTCTGTGTTTGGTTTAAAACCTGTGTGTGTCTCTATGTACTGAGCTCATCTGTAAACTCATGCTCGTAGCCAGAGAATGAAAATTCAGCTCGGCCTCACTCAGATCTGACCCCTGGTCTTCAGAAACATGCTGCAGACAGACAAGAGTTTGGGACATGCCCCATTTTTAACGCATGGATCTGTCGTGGTGCTGTGTTATGTTTGCTGATCCCTACTGTCATCCTCCCCAACCCCACCCACAAACTAAACAAAAAACCCCAATATTAAGCTCTTGTAAGCAAGCATTCATGATGACTAATAGTCTTATCCAAACTCGACTGGTTTGAAACAACCACCAGGAGGTGCAAATAAGTCTCAAACGTTAATTTTTTCAGATGCACCCAGAACTCCCACTGATTTTAATGGAAGCTTTGGAGCACCCCAGGAATAAAGGGCTGAGCTTATTATCTGTGTCTCCCATTATAAGCTCTAAGCAGCACTTTGTACACTGGGTAAGTAGGTATGAAAAACATGATTGCACTGTCTGCATATTCACAGGAAATGGGTGTAAAATGTAGCCCAATCATGGCTGTTACATTTAAGCCTTGGACAATGCTGAGACTATCAGGTTTCCATTCAGCTGCAATGTATTCCCTGTTAAGGCCTTACCCTTTGGGACACCTGATAATGGATCAGAATAATCAGAAGTGTTTGGGTCATCTTGAACTACAAATTTCCGAGAGCCAGTCACTTTAGGTTTCCAGGAACCAATCACTTTAGGTGATATAACTGGGATACTTGCCATTGTGGTAATGGAAGTTGAGGAGAACTCCATGTCTGTGGTGGCAAACAGATTTTTATTAATGTCTATTACAGTCAGGCTTTCCTCACTGTTTCATGGCACATCTAAGCTATAGCTGGAGACAGTATTTAATGGGAGTTACATGTCAAAGCAAAATGTGACCCTCTACACTCCACAGAAGTACAGAGGGCTGATTAAAATCAATTGGTTCAAAACTTTTAAGTATGAAAAAAAATACATTAAAACATCAACGGCTGCTAGCCAAAAAGCCAGAGAAGTCAAACATGAAAGCAGTGCAAAAGTTAAAATAAGCAACTGGTGGAGGTGAAAGGCACAACTTATTCTACTTAATTGCTGTATTCTTCGCTGGAGACAACACACTTGGCTGCCTTTTAAACATCTTCAGAAAAAAAAAAAAAAAGTAGTTACTTGGAAAGATACACACTCATGACAGGTTACGCCTGAGAAACCAGATCAGCTCCATTACTGCTATTAGAGTATAGCAGGAACTGCTGAACGAGCCATTTCTACAGGTGGGGATGAAAGGAATGTTTTTAACCCCTATTTTGCAATGGTTCCCAAGGAACAACGTTGCACAGATTGTGGCTCCTCCGTAGTACACGCTGAACAGAACCACCCTAGCCTACATGAAAGTGCACATCAGGAGGAAACACATCAAAGTGGGTTTACAAGCCAAAGCCTGCTTTGCACACTCGAGTATTTTGTGTTCACTGTCCCAGTAGGTTTAGGCGTGAATGTCTATGGCTCAAGATCCGACTCAGAAATGTACTTCAAAAGCACAATCATTCAGGAGTTGGGAATAAAGTTCTGTTATATCTGTGTCCTAAAATACCACCTTGAAAATTCAAAACACACAACCAAGGTAATGTTTCCATGTAACAGTTCTGTTTTGTTTTGCTTTTGTGAGCGAGTCTCTAACTTACATTATGGGTAAATATCCCTGGAAAATATTTGTTTCAAACTGTCAACTCACAGGAAGTGCAAATATTGGAAACCAAAACACAAAATAATCTTCTCGTTCTTGTTGCGCCCTTACAAATTTAACATAGAAATAGATTATTTTCATATTTGTCAGTCAGAAATGTGCCCTTGGTTTGAAAGCAGAGACTCAAGTTCCAGGAGCAAAGACTGGAAAATAAGGGCTCAGTCTGGCTCCTGTTGAAGTCAACACAGGTTCTGCTTTTGAGTTCAGCAGAGGAGCGCTGGGTCCTGCCTCCCTGAACACCAGGGGCTGACGGTGAAAACACGATTAGAAAAATCACTGAAGGAGAAAAGGATGTGAAAGTCCATCTGACAACAATGCGTAAGTTTTTTCTAAGCCACCTTTGTCTACACAAGTCCTCATTCAGCTACACAGTTTGCGATGTTAAATTTTTCCATTAGCATAAACTACTTAAAACATTTCAAAAATACAGAAATACACATTTTAGAAAAATGCGTATTTGCGCAAAAAGCTTGCTGGGAAAGAAGGAAAAGAGGAAAGGAGAGGTAAGGAAGAAGATGATGAAATTCTGCCATTCATCTACTAGAGATGACCAACAGGGGCATTCACAAATGCATGGCTGGGGATAAAGAGTAAAGCTTAGTGGACTTTCGTGCAGTGAAGATGTCATCTATGTTAATCAGGCTCTTTAATAAAAGATGTCTCAATAAATAATGAGCTGTTAACATGCGGCTACACAGGGTGAAGTGCTGAGTGAGAAGAGTCTGACTATCTTTACCATCAGTGGGAACATGAGTAAAAGCACAAAAATGGAGGATTGCCAACTGTGCAAAAGGAAGGAAAAAAGGGCTGAAAATGCTGAACTGAAGGAAAGTAAAGGTCATTAATTCAAAAAAATTAAAAAAAACTAACCAGATGTTGGGTCGCCAAATATTTTGTAATCTGGTGTAGCTGTAGTAGGCAAAATTTCTAAAAGAATTAAAGGAACAAGTAATCAGTAAAAAGTAACAAAAAGAAAGCAAAAAATCTCAAACCTGAGTAATGGAAAATAAAAACTAAAATATTACTGGTTACAAAAAATAAATTCTTCAATACTTTGCTGTAGACCCCAGATAGCTGTAAACTGGTGAAGGAAAGACAAAACTCTGCCACCCAGGACCAAAAAGCTCAAGCTTTGTGAACATTCACAGTTACGCCAGGTGATGCGGTCATCGTGTTACTGAAAAGCTCATCATAAATTTAACATCCATCGTGAGGTGTGGCCACAGACTACCGTCGAGACATTCCGACCGAGCAGCAATGACTGTGCCTTACCGTGGCAGTCCCCAAGCTGCGCTGTGTTGCCGTATTCCACATCTTGTACGTATCCTCCCGTGCTGTGGTTGTATGAAACAAACAAAGAGAACCTGCAATTAACAGTATTAGTAGGGAAATAAATGGTGACTTTACTTTTTTTTTTTCCACCCCCCTCCCTGGAAGCAGCAAATAGAAACATACACAAGAGCTAGTGTGTGGCCCAAAAACATGGTTTTACAAAATGCAGAAGTTAGATTTAAGCAGGCTTTAGAACTCTATGTATGTGTTTATGTCAGTAAATAGACAGAAAAAAAATAATATCCCTGTTTTCAGTAACTTCATCATGTCTTCTATATTGGGTGTACTCTTAGTTTTAGATACAACCATGCAATTATACTAGTTAGTTTGCACAGCCCTGCTACAAAGGCCTCTTTTTTAAGATACAGCTGCTAATGGGCTGTATATTACAGACTTGATTTGTGCAAAATGCCTTTGGTATGCATATATATCAGCCAAGCTCCAGCGTGGAGGCAAAAATCTCACTCTTTTCCCCACTGTGAATCCTGTGCTTTCATATTTGCAATTGCCTGCGCCTTGGCCGTGAGCGTGCCTGGGAGGGGATACTGTCTGCTGTCCTCTCTGAGCTGCTCAGGTTTGCAGGCAGCAGTTTCCTGCCTTCCCGCATCCGACTGCTCTTCCTACAGGTCTGCTTGTCCTCCCCCACACATGTAAAACTCCCACTGAAAGCAAGTCTTCACCTAGAGATTGCAGAACTAGGTCAGACTTTAACATTCTGTTCTCGTCCATATACAGTACATTGAAAAACTGTCTTTAAAAAAAAAATTGAGATTTATTAATTGAGTGCCAGGGAACAAGCACGGGGTATGAGCTCGTGTGGTCTATAAAGCACATGTGGAGGTGCTGGGCTGGTTGGAAAAGGAGTACTTACAGCATGCCGGGTGTCACTCTTCCACATGCCTCGTGGTCTAACCAGCCACAGTATGGGTCCCGGGAAGCAATACATGCCCTTGCAAGAGAAAAAGCCCAAAAAATCATGCTTTTTTTTTTTTTTTACTTCCTTCCCAAGAGCTGTTAAGGGGGAGTTCAGGAATGGGGCCATACTTTTTACAGGAGCCATGACGCTCACACCGACTCAGAGGAAGCCTAATGACGCAGCTGGAGAACGCCACGAACAGAGCATGGTGGTCTCTGTCCAGCTGAAGGGAAATGACTCTTCTGTCCTCCTCGCTCTCAGCATTACACCTGTCCAGCAAAAATAATGGGAGGCCATTATTTTAGTAACTGTAGTACTTTGTGCAGTGCTTACACTGCAAACATTTTATTTATTTACTGTCTGTGTAGATACTGACAAGATACTTTTTATGTATATAAATGCAACTTACTAGTCCTTGCAGAGTGATTTCTAAAGAAACCTAGGGGTTATCAAATGCCGGCTTCTGGCTCTTATTTACAGCTAGGTGACAAGTTCACTGAACTATGTAGGAAAAAAATCTTAATCCATTTTCTTTGTTCTCTCAGTCGGCATAAATATCTCGACAGAGCAGAACAGGAGTCCTGTGTTGGATGCCTGTACAGTCTAATTGGAACACTTCCATTCCCAAATTCTTTGTGCCAGAATAAACAGGTTTAAAATGATTAGATGTAGTTTACACATTATTGGTAACTCTTGAGAAACGCTCAAGATAAGCTCACATCATTTCTTTTCAGCAGCAGCAGATAGTTCTGACGTTTTATATTCAGGAAGAAGTGTATCTATTTGCGGAAGAATTAGACTGTATCGCTGACGTCACTGGAGTGGAATTAGGTTGTTCGCTCAACCCATGCAAAATGGCAAATAACCAAGTATGTTCAGGTTATTCAATATGAAGAACGCCGTGAAATGACAAACAAGTGGTGATGGTGGTGATAACGAGTTGGTTTTTTTTGTTTTCCGTAAATTTTTTTTTAGCTTGGTACCAAGGACTAGATGAAGAACTTAGGTGTTCTGGCAGTACTTACTTTGCATGATTATATGCTTCAATCTCTTCCAGTAATACACTGTCATTCAAAGAAAAAGGCCTGGTCTTTGCCAAGATTTTAAGTACTACTCCTGCTTCGGAGCCAACAAATATGACTGTGTAGTTCTGGTAGGGCCCAGCAGCGTGGTCTACAGCAATTGCTGTCAATCTGTATCTATCAAGACCAAGAGGCGTATCATTAGCGGCGCGTTTTTCTTGTTTTCCTTTCCACATGCATTATTTCTGAACGGTGTCGCTCCATACCTGACACGAGTTTTGGTAAACCAGGGCTCTTCAATGACTGAGGGAACAGCTGAATCCATCAAAGGATGAGATTTGATGAAGGAGAGTGTTTCGTCGGGGAAATCAATGGAGGTTTTGTAAGCCTCTGCTAGGCCATGTTTTGCACAGCAGCCAGGTCTGAAAGGAGAACAACACTGTTTTCCACTTGGTATTTTAGTTAATGAGACAAGGCAGCCTGCTAATGAGCATCCTTATAGCTGAAGGGTAAAGCTCTGCTTTGGTTTTTACCCGACAAGACACTCAAGAGTGCAGCTGATTTAAGTAGCTCTTTACAAGGACAATGTTATGGCATCATGAGTAAGAACCTTTTACCTTGGCTTTGGTACTTTGTCTTCAGGTACAGCTGTCCAAACAGAGTCAGGAGTCTTTTGTTCTTTAAATCTCCCTTTGAAAACTTTCTCAATGTCATCCATGCTGAAAGCACACACTGCTGAGCCAGGGATGCTGTAAAATTAGAAAAATAGTTGCAAGAGCTCTCAGACTACAATGGCACCAATCTCAGTGTAGGAGAGAACCAGAAAACTACCTTTGATGTAAGGTTGCTCGTCTCTCACCTGTTAAGCTGTGTGGTGAATACACCGACAACCGTGGGGACTCCATTGATTTCCATTATGTCTGTGATAGACTGCAGAACATCAAAGTAGAAGAATGAATCCCCAGGAACTGAGCAGTTGAGCCGAGCTTTCAGAAAGGATGTCCAATGCTTCTCCAGGACTCTCTGGGAGCCCCCCATATCATTTTTGCATATGCGTGCCACACGAGAGTACACAGCCTGGGAAGGGCAAAAGGAAAAGGGAGAAAGGCTTGAGACATGCAAGGAAAAGAGTGCTTGTTTCTGAGCTGTTAATAAAACACCCAAGATAATTTTGTTAACAGGAAGCTGCCATTTATCTGCACAGAAAAGATGAAAGCAAACCGTGTTTAGCTCGTAGTGCACAGACATGTTAATATATCACAAAGCAGACGTAACTCTGCAGCTTGTCCCCACCCTTTTTTCCCCTCAAAATCATATTGTTAGTGAGATTTAAAGACTTTAATTAACCATGTGTAAAGGATTTAATAATTTATTATAGAATATCCTTCCATGGTGAGGCATAAGTATTATACTCTGTACTGGAATGACTGAATTATTCAATATCCAGGGACATTAGAGAAACTTCTTTGAAACTCTTCTTTTGTGTTGTTTTCTTTTGTTTCTTTAATAAGCATGAAAAAACCCTCAGATTTTCCATTACTTGCCACAAGTGTTAAGGCAACAGCAACACTATTGCAATAGCGATACTGAAAGATAGCTGTAGGGAACTCGCCTAACAGCAAGGCACAGAGAACTGACACAACTTTTTGGTTGAAGAATGCACCCTTCTACTTCTCCCCCCCTCCCCGCCCAGGCCCTGTAAATTATAACGATGGGAAAACTGTGCAAACTTTGCATCAGGCCCTACTTCATACTGTAAACTGTGCTTGTTTTAGGATGATCGCATTCTGCTGCGACTCATGGCTACCTGACAGCCCGCTGTGAGGATACCTACCTTGCCTAAATTATTGTGCTCTACAGCAATTTCTCGGAAGAAGAAATAAACGTAGTTCCCGTATTCTATGGCGTGGAGGAAGTGTGGTTCTGTAAGAAAGAGCAAGGAGAAGGTTACTCCAAAGAACTACTCAGTCGGCGTAGGACACGGACTATGCTGTGAGGCTTGGTGGCTTCTCCCCAGCTCCGTACCAGCATGAACTCCAGTCCTCCAGATACTTCAGGACGTCCAAATATGGGTGCGCTGGAGCTTAAACGAACTCGATGTCTTTAATGTTGGCTAATGGACTGTAAAAAGGCCTCACAGAAATTGCATTTCGGCTAAGGTGTTTTGTTACTGCAGATTCAGTCGTTGATGTATTTAACAAAAAGATTTTGCTTTATTGGTATTAAACTGCTTTTTTATTGTAATCAAACTATATTGAAAGCTGCATATATGCTGACATTGTGGCATATGTGTAAAGCACGCTGGCTGTGAATTATGCGACCCTCTGTGCCACTGAAATTACATTTGCCATGTATATGGGAAAATACTCCCCCAAATTACCTTTTATCCATTTGGAATCATACTTTATTGTTCTTAGGGCAGATCCATCCCCCATGCTGCGATAAATAACAGCATCACTTGCCAGGAAATCTGCTACTGTTGCTGAATACAGTTTTCCATCTAAAACGGAAGTTGAAAATGTGGTATTAAGAGGCCTTTAATAATCTACAGAATTCTGACTAGCCTGTATTTTTCCCCATTTCTTTACTGCCACTCTTCCCCAAATTGCTGTAACCTATTTATTAACAGGTCAGCTTCTAATCCTTTGGAGGCCCTTTAAAAAATTTAAGGCCAGGGGCATCATGACACCTTTAGCTTTCCTGTGCTTGCTTTAAAAGCTCTCTGGCTCCTTTGGTGTCATTAATCATTTAGGCTCATTACAAGCAAAAGTTCTTACCAGCAAAGAGGGCGACATTGGTTTGTCTGGCATCAAACGGGCATCTTGCCAAACCACTAATTTCCTCCCCATCATACTCTAAGGTATTCAGCTAGAGAAGAAAAATAAATGGGTGATCGTGTCATTTCTATTTTGTACAGTGGCACAAAAGTGTAGCGTTGTCTTTCCACAAAACTTAATTCAGCACATTGGCTTCTGTCTGTTTCTATTTCACCTTGAAGCACTCCCTGAAAACACTGGCTGTATTTGCTACAGCGTAATTAGTGCAAGCAAAACTATTAACAGGCTAATGACACATTCAGTATTCTTACCCGGTAGTATCTGCACATTGGGTTAAATGCATTTGTTCCACAGACAAACACCATCTCATCATTTCTCGGAACAAAGACTTTAATGAAGTTATGGCATTCATCCTGAGAAGAGGGTAAGATGTATTAATCACAGACCTCACATATATAATAAATATTAGTGTTGGTTTTCTCTAATGCAGGTGCTAAACTTACTTTATGTTTACCCTTCATAGCGCAGTTCTCTCTGTCCTGCTGCCTTGACCTCCATGTTAATTTCTGTTAAATCAAACCAGAAAAGAACACTTGACTTCCTTTCCACAAAAAAAAAAAAAAAAAGATCTTAAGAAAATTAAACCCAAAGAAAATACCTCTCCCTTGCCAGCACCTGTATCTACTACTCACCTTGCTTGGAGTAACTTCTGATTTTGGAACTTCATTTAAGTTCACAGTATAAACTTGGTCCCTGTTTGCAAAGACACAAGTAAATTCATTAATTCATTGGCCTTATTTTTTGAGAAGCTAAATCTGTTCTTAGTGTTTTGTTAGACCAGAAACTTCTATGTCATGTTCATGAATTTTCTGCATCTAATACAAATCAGAGAAGGTTGGTCATGGGCAACGCGGGGTGGTTTTGATTTTCATTGGCGTGGCCCTTAGACAGCACCTACGGTGCCCAGCTATCCACCTCTGGTTTTCCATTCTGTTGAAGACTAATCCGGACTGTAAATATTCAAGTGTGTTCTCCTCACTTCCTGTATCCCTGATGTGTCAGTTCAAGTTTAAAATGATCAGGAGAGGTTTTTATCAGAGCGGTAATATAAAAGAGGGAAAAGAGTATTTGATCATTGGTTTTAGCATAACTACAGTAACTGCAGCCTTCAAATCCAATTTTCATGCACTGGCCATAGACACGGTATATTTCTCTGGGAAGTCCTCCCCCAGTTCTAATTTTTATCATATTCTGCAGATTTTTCTAAATGAATTTTACACATAAATGCAAAACCAGAAGAGAAAAGAATTTTAATCTAATGAACTGAGTGAAGGAAAATTACCTGCCAGCAATATAAAGTGTGTCTCGAATTTTCAACATCAGTTGGAAGTCCAGTCTGTGCTGAGATTCATTGCCTGAAGGGCGTCCTCTAAATACTGGATATTGCCTTGAATCTGCAAGTAAAAATGGGCTACACCATCACTCAGGATTATAGAGCTAAAGAATCAATATATGGCATTGATTAGCTGTATATACTAGGTGTAGAAGGGTTTAAACTAAATTCCTTGAGTAATGTCTTGAATATAAATGAGAAAAAGATGGCTAATGTCAGCAAATGTTCTTTTTCCTGAAGTTACTGCTGTATTTCTGATTGCTTTTTTAAGAAAATGATTAAGTGTTCTATTAAAGATACAAAGCCAGTAAACACATTTCAATTTGGAAAAAAAAAAAAAGGACTTTTTTTTAACTTCCTGAGGAAAAAAAACCAAACCAAACAACAAACCCCAAACCAAAGACACATTAAAACTTTTCCCCTAGCGGTTAGCACCCTTCGCAGGTTACTTACAGTGGTAGTCAACAACATTAATAGGGTCCTCATCTTCAGGGAAGCTGACAGCCCGGCACTGGGACAGACTCATTAGCATCACGGAGGCACAAAGCAGAGGAAGCCTCATGGCTGGTGAAAGATGAGTCCTACCTTGGTGGCAACACTCTTTAACTACCTGGAAAACAGGAACACGCCATTGAGACATCTGCAGAGAACGTGACTTCCTACTGCAGAAGAAGGTTTTGTTTGTTTTTTTTTTTCATTTGTATTGGAGCACTGGCAGCAGCGGAGTAAAGTGGTGCTGATGAAAGGCTCCTGTATGTACACTGATAGAAACTGCTGCGTGACATATCCCTACTCAAAGCTGCTCTGAAACATATTGATGTTTGCTAATTTTTAGCTGGATTTACAGGCATTTCCGAAGCTGACGACGATTGTCAGCCCATTTAATTCACAGGCATCACAAACAGAACATTCAGGCTGCTGACCTGGCAAGAAAAATTGTCAAACTTGGGATTAGAATTTTAATTAAACTGCAATCTCTTTCCATCCCCTCTATCACTGAATGTCATCCAATAAAACCCTTTCCCCATAAAATACCTAAATCTTATCCACAGAAAGTCATGACACACACAATCTGTCTGAACATCCATGCCATGTTTTAAAATTATTGCTTGTTTCCAGGCTGTGCCATCATAATACTGAGCTTAACATGCTCATTGCAAAGACCCTATGTCCAGGCCCAGACACTTGAGGCTTTGCCTCGTGCATTGATTTACATATGTGCAAAAATAAATGCAAAAATGCTGCCTCTGCAGTTGTGATAGTGCTTGTCATGCCCTTTGCAAGGGTGGCAAGAGACTCAAACGGGGGCACAACGCTGAACTGGGTTCCAGAAGTGCCGCTTTCCCCCCTACAGAACAGAAAATTCTACTTGTTACTGTAGAAAACTAGCAACTTCAGAGACTTCCGTGGTGTGGGGTTTGTTTTTGGGGGGGTGGGGTGTGCTCTATGGATTATACAGTGCATATTAGGATAGCACCACAACATTATATAACAAAGCTTTTAAGAAGGGAAGGGAAACATCTCCAATTAAACCGCAGGGATATTTTAGTGAGCAGAATGTAACTACTCATGTTGCAATTTGGGTAGGATGCAAGAAAACGCATCTCAAAGTGAAATGCAATCCCTAATGACACAAGTGGTCTGGGCAGGGGTCATATTTCTCATTAGAAACCTGGCAAATGTAGTACTATTCCCTCCTCCAACCTTTTGGAGGCATTCATTCAGCCCCGATTCACAGGTCAGAGCTTTGAGTCACCAGCTCAATGCCTTGCAGTTGCTAAAATTGGTTATTAAACTCTTTGTCTAAAGAGAAAAATGAAGCCTTTCCATTTTAATGTTTCAAGAATTGCTGTGAGATGTGCATCTTGCCAGCACAAAGTGCCAGGCCTGATCCAGCAAAGCACATAAGTATTAATCATTTAATAATTTGAAAAGAAATTAAAAAATCCCTTCATAACAACACTTAACCCTTCAGTAATGTTTACTGGGGATGCAAATACTGTATTTGTTAATTGATGCTATGGCTGGCTGGGGGCAGGACTTCCTTCCCCAAGGCTGCCGAGCTGTCAGCTCAGACTGGACTGTGAGGAGACCAACTCAAAGGCTGGTAATACTGGGTGATGGGGGTGTTGTCTGAATGCCTGTCCGTTACAGACTGACCTGAAAAGAAGCATTTTCCACTGTTAATGATATTTCTGTATCTCAGTCCACCAGTCCAGAACGAATGGGCTGTGCTCTTAGTCAAGACTGATGAGTGCAGTGGTTAATAAACACTAATGATTCCTGGCACTTTCCCTCTGCTCTTCCTTGTCCTGACATGGCCTCTTCAGCTGAAGCATCTTGTGTTAAATTACTAATGAGCAAACTTAAAACAAACTGGAATTAATAAAGTTAGTCAAATTACTTCTTTCTTGTGAAGGCACCATTAGAGTACAGTCCTGCAGCACAGTGGCTCCCAGACACAATAACAAATCATTAATGGTTACACAATCTTTTTTTTTTTCCCCCCCAGTCTTTTTTTTTTTTTTCAGGAAAATATCCAAGCCACTGCTGTCCCAGTGAAAAGTACAAGAAGGGGAGGCACATAAAACTATATGTTGAGTCAGTGCACAGTAACATCTGTAAGGTGCTTAGTAAAAGTCCTCCCCGAAGCCTCGCTTTCTTGGAGAACAAATGAATACAAATTGCCAAAGAGCAAGAAGCTCTCCCAGCCATGTACACTTTAGTTAGCATAGATGAGTCTGTTCATGGCCCACACATCATGACTCAAATAGACCCTGGCCTGGCTGCAAATCGCACACAGCCTGCAACTGTGCAAGTTCTGCCAGCATCAAGCATGGGCATGTAGTAGTTTCTTTCTTCCTTGCTTTCCAGTATCCCATCTGGGAAGAATTCATTAGGGAAAAAAAAACCCCAAAAAACCAAAAAACTTTAATGTAACCTGCCTTACAAAGGCAGGTACTGGCTTCTGGACCCAAGGAAATGGCTGCAGAGAACAAAAGGGCCATTTGCTGTGTATTGGCCACAACAATCGTGACCTAAAACCAAACTGCCACAAACCCAAAAAGGAATCAACTGAAAAATACCAGGTAAACAAAGAGAGTATCAGTTGTCTCAGATTCAAATTTCAGGGGGTATATCACACTCCCTAAAACAAGGCAAAATTTTGTAAATGTAAAGCCACAGCATATGTCTCCCTAGAGACTGCATCTACAGCAGGAACAAACTCACATTTATGTCTTCCTCAAAAAAAAACCCCAAACCTCTGAACATAACGCAGAGATGAAATCTGAGAACATAAAAGGTGGGAATAGTTATGTTCAGCAACCTCTTAACTAAACATCACCTGTCAAATCTCCATCAAAGAAAATGTCTGCATCTGCATGAAGCACAGACCTTTGTCACGACAAAGCAGACAGAGCCGGACTGGATCAGCAAACCACAGGTGATCACTTACCAGCCAGATAGTACAGATTTATTACTTTGCTTGTTAAAATATTACATGAAAATGAACAGTAGCTCTGATTTCTCGCTACATATGAAAAGAAAATGCACCTGCTTTAAGAGGCATTTAAATGCACCTTTTAGCTGGTTGGACACAGGCTTGAGATCAGAACAACTGAAAAGAGAATAAACTCGGAAGAACAGCTGTTCCCTGGATAATCAGAAAAATGGGCTCCATCTCGGCCTTGGAACAGGGGTTTATGACAGCCAGGTGTATGCTTCTGGTAGACACAGATAGGCTGGTGTGAAAGACATAATTCTTGCCACATTCAAACCTTTTAATGGAGGCCACTACTGGGGACTACAAATAACAATGCTCAAGTATCTGTTTGGGCCAGAACAGCTGATTATGAAATGCTGGCAATGGCTACCTTCAAGAAAATGCAGAAAACAATCATACTCTGGGTCTGATTATTTTTCCCCAGCCAGGATTCAGACCAGTCTTTGATTAATTTCTCTTACAAGTTGCATTCCGAGCATTTCTGCTAGGAAACAATTCATGGCAAGTGCAATGTTTGGAAATTACCATATTGCTATCCCTGTTTTGCAGCTGGGGAATTGAGGCACAGATCAAGGCTGACTTTGTGACTAAGGCCAACCACCAAAAAAGCCTTTTCAAAGGATCTGAGCTGCTCTGGGTCACATCTGGTCATTCCTTGCAGCACAGGCAAACTGGCCAGTGTCGCCTAGGTGGAAAAGCCAGTAACAGATCAGAGATCTTCTGGCCATTTGGTCTATGCCGTAACTAGTTGTGTCTGCAAATACAAAAAAATAGAGTATAAATGTTTACTGATGTGGATTTGTGCCACCAGTTAAGAGGACAGCAGCCTGACTGAAACAGGCCTCGGGGCGAGTGCTGTTGGTCAAGTGGAAGGCAGGCAGTTGTCCCAAGTAATAAACTGGCTCTTTGTGGCTGGCACCTTTCAGTCTTGGCTACGAATCCCATCCTTCAATTCCTGATTGGGGGAATCCAGAGAAGCAGGATATCATTTCTGTTAAAATATGAGCCTTCCTTCAAACAATCACACATGAAGGGGAACAGGCTGGTGTTTCTTGCCCATTAATCTACTCCAGCCTTTGACAACGCGCTGGTGACACTCCATCAATCATCTTTCCATGCGCTGCCACGTAAAAGAGGAGGGGGGAAGGGAAAGGGCATTCAGCCAGCTGGAGAGAAGCAACACATAAAATAGCTTCAAACCAGACTGATGCAGTATCTTCTATTCACTCAAAAAAAAATTAATTCTTAAAAATCTGCTTAACACAATAAATGCTTCTCAAAATGCTAAGCACAGACAGGAGTGTGGTATGGCAGATCCAGACTGACGTTCGGGGTAGGTCAGAACAAAAGATCTAGCCTAAAATTTAGTTCACTTGTGGAGAGTTTGGCAAGTCAAAGGAGCAAAGGGTTGCAATAATAAAAGCTGAGAAACACGCACATAGCATGAAAAGGCTTAAATGACTACATCGTCTTCCTTCTCCACCAGACACGGGGAAAAATCAGGCTGTTAAGTGAGATCAAGGACCTCCTCCGTGCTTGGAGAGATGCGTTAACCGTGATGTTAAGGGGGGCTGGCAGAACTCATTAGTAATACGCTGAGCCTAGACAGTTTATGTGACTTGGTTTCCCCACAATCCCAAGTGGTTGTGGACTTTGAGAGAACAAGAAATCCCTGTTGTCCTCTGTTCCTTCCTGCATGCCAATGGCTCCCTGAGGGCACTAATTAGTGCAAATGCACTAACTAGTGCATTTCTGAGATGGTACCTTCTGAAATTTTGAGCATGAAACCCCACTAATAATAAAAAGTTAAACTAAACCAAAACAATCCTTTACTGCTGCTTGTTCATAGATGCTCAAGGAGTTTCTTGGGGCCTACAGCTGAGACTTCCATTCCTCTTTCTGAGGGAGAGCAAAGCAGATCCTGTACAACACTCAGCAGCTTCCAGTGGTCTCAGCCCTTCAGAAAACCTCCGGCAAGGGTCACCGTGCACAGTGGCTTCAGGACACAGAGCAGGTGGCCAAGTCAGTGCTTCGAAACTCTTTAACCAGACCACTCAAACAACAAATATCCGTTGGCCAAGCTAGAGCAAGTCACTTGAAACCAACTAAAAGTTATATTAGTCTCTGAATGGGAACTTACTTGTGTTTAGCACGCCCCACCCCAGGTTTTTTTGGATGCAAAGGACTGGTGCAAACAGGTTAAAAATATTGTTTTCTACAGCTTCAGGGATTATTTTCAGATGTACAAACCGCTTATTGTTCACTCGCTGTGGGTTGAAAAGGGTATGGTTCATATTCTGGGCTTCACGATGTCAAAAAGCATGCTGGCAGTGACTCGACTCTAGGGGGCTAAGGACTTGCATGTTTACTTGATGATGGTAACTGCTACCAGGTGGGAGAAGTTCAACTTCTTGAGCCAGCTGCAGAGACAACAGCTTGCCAGTAAGGTGCTGGTGTAGGAGCTGGAGCTTCACTTCACTAGTACAGAAAGGTAGGTTGTTGCTGAATTTTGGTTTGTCAAGCAGGTCAGTCTTTTCAGAAAATATATCTTTTCTTCTAAATGTTTTGAAGGTGATACAGGCCACCTTCAGTGGTGCCCCAGACCTGTTGTAGAAATGTATACACTGGCAACCATGGATGCACCAGAATATTCACTCAGAATAGCACCTTATCCCTGCTGTGCATGGAATAAAATAACTCTAGAGGAGAGCCACACACTGGGGGAACCAGGCCAAAGCGTGGTTTGGTAATCAAACCATGAAAATGCAGCATTTTTGTTTCACTCAAGCCAAAATATAAGACCAGCATGGCCCAGGGTCTGGTGGCTTCAATGGGAAGGGAGCAGACAATTCTTTGTCCTACCTCTATTTTTTTGGTCTTGGTCCTTTTTTTCCTATGTCTCACTGCGTGAAATGGGTATAATGACTCATTTGCTTACAAGCCAGAAAGTGTTCCACATAGAATGCAACATTTGCCTTAAAAATCTGTATCAGTATCTATTATATGAGAAGCAGGGGATTAGATTCCCATTTTAGGTCATATCTATACATAGGTTTTCCAATGATGCAATTGCTTTATAGTGTGGTAAGTCCTCCCAGAAGAAGGGTACAGCAGCCAGCATCAATGTAACTGTGATTTTTTTTTCTTTCAAATGATATTCCAGTATAAATGTGTTTCTTCTAATGAAGGCTGACTTCAGTGAAGTTCCTGAAGGCAATGCCTGAGACAAGGTTCTTACTGTATATTCAAATCTCAGAGATTGTCTATGCTGTGATAAACCCATATTGTGGAGTTTGGTGACAGACTGTTTCAGCTAATTATCAAATAAAACACAGGAAAATATTTGCAGTTATAATAAAGGAAACACGATTTTTGTAGTCCCTTTTAGAAACTTACAGCGTTATTTTGTATGAATAAATAGGTAAGAAAAAGTGTTCCCGTCCTATGCAGGATGTAGTCATCCTTACTTTCTAGAACAACTTTAAAGTCTGCAGGTCTGAGGAAAAAATTTAGGATATCTGGAGCCATGATATTAATTGAGCATGAAAGTGCAAATAACAGGTCTGTTATTTTTAAGATAATACTTGACTTCTTTTAAGGATTCTGCATTAATACCTCTTGATTTATGCCCAAGTAAAAAAAAAGATAGTTTAATATTAAAGTGATGAAACCCTACCACTGAGTATCACAGCTTTCATCTTAATTGGCTTATGGTATTGCTAGTTACACTTCAGTTGTTTGCAGGCTTTTAACGTTACAGAAATCGCACCCCTCTTGCTCTAGAACGAGCTGACAGAACGCCTGCAAAACGGATAGGGTGACTTTTAATGATGCAAGTGTTCAGTGGTTGATTAGATGCACTTTGAGGGCTAAATTCTCCTGTGATCAAAAATTTACTTGAACACAAGGTAGTTTCAGCAGGAAAGGAAATAAAATGCTGAGCAAACTGTAAGTGATTGCTTCAATTATGTTTATTTTAAGTTAATTTTTGAGAGTGCATGTTAACTACCTTCCCTTACCAGGGCGATACAAAAGTCCTCCAGCTGAAACCAACCTTTGATTTCAGCTCACATCTATGGTCCAGTCTGTTCTGTTTTAGAGAGGAGGACAGGGTCCCCTTGAAAGTTTGCCAGGGTTGAGCTATCGGTGATAAAGTGAAAGGTACTTTAAGCAGTGCTCTGGATTCACCATTTCAGCAGGCCTGCATTTTATTAATTCAACCTGCTTGTGCCCAACTGAGACCGCCCTACAGAATACTAAATTTATTTGTGAAAGTGGCAAAGGACTAGTGCGGAGAATGTCAATACAGTGATGTTCAAGGTCTGTCCTGTACTCTCAAGCACTGATCCTCCATTAATTCCTGGCCATGGGCAATGCTGGTAGCCCGAGCTCCTACCCCTGCCCTGACCCCAACCCAAGGAAAGCAGTGCCACCCTGCTGGGAGAGCGGCAGGGGGAACTCCTGAGTGCCTCCAGCTCACAGCCGTGTCAGAGGTGTCTGGTGCTTTTCAATAGTGTTTTTACTCTGAAATACTTTTACCCTGAAAACTAGAGAGAACTCTTAAACCATGATGGTAAAGATCTAATTACTTACAGTAGTACATACAGGTTTAGAAACAACCTAACTGCCCCCCTCAGCCCCAAATAAAAAGCTAAAGTCTAGACCAAAGTGCGACCTTCTCCTCCCTCTAGGAGGGCTGCCTACAAATGTGGGCAAGCGCCAGAAGTGAAGTAAGAAAGTGTTCTTCTTGCAAGCCTACAGTACATGATTTACCTAGCAAAACTGGCACTCATTTCAGCATGATTAGGCATCATCTGATAAGGCGGCTCTGGGACAGGTATAAACCAGTATTTGCAGGTGAGGGCATAAGGAAGGTCTCAGGCACAACTTGCACAAGTCCAGCTGACGCCACAGCGAGCTGCCAGCAGCACCCCTGGGTCTCCTGTCTGCGAGCCCTGCTGTCTCCCAGCAGTGGAGAAAGCTGCCTTCACCTTGAGCAGTGCTCCAGCCCTGATCCCCAAGATAAGCGCTGCCCATTTTAGACCTGGCTGGAACCCAGGAGTCAGGGTTTGCCTACAGGATGAAGTCAATGGGATGTTTTGAAATGGAAAGGAGCTTTAGGGGAAGGAAGACACCCCGACAAGGACAGCTGAAGAAAAAAGGGATTTGCACTGTGGGGAGGACACGTCTGCTGTTCAACAGGCTGCGCCCCAGACAATGTTGCTGTCAACGTCACTCCAGAAAGCATCACTTCTTCCCACCCACTGCTCTCCCCTGCTATAAACGTCCCTCCAGCATCTCAGCACTGTGCCTTGCTGGAGCATGGGGCTTGCTGGCTTGAGTTGCTGCTGCAGGATGCCACTGCTCACACTTCAAAGAGAAAGTAAATGGCTTCTGGAAAATGCGAGGGGAGAGACAGGGGACAACGATCAACTGGCAAGAAACACATCAGCATCTTAAGCGCTGTGCTGGTGTTATCAGTATGCCATTCTTGGAGCTGGAATGGTCAGCCAGCCTTGCCCACAGGAACACTGCCTATAGAAACCGGGGAACAAAATGTTTGTAACTAGTTTGGATTTTTCTGCATGGACAAATCTGGTAGCTGGCCACCCAGTTACCTATTTGTATATGCAGAGCATGTGCTCTGCCACTTTCCTGGGCACAATCAATTACATGTACGAAATGCAGGCATGCAAACCTGGAGGAAGCCTAAGCTCAAAGTTAACAATTACTATTATCTTGTTAAGCATTAAAGATTAACTATGCCAGTGAAAGGATGTGTTATGAAATGTCTTTCCCAGGCTGGAAAGTAAAGAGAGGGAGAGTTTTGTCTTTTTCATCTCAGAGGCTACTCAGAATCTGGAGTAATTGTTTAAACTGCTGCTTTTATTTACCATAATACCAAAATGTAGTCACTTGCCACGTGACTGCTCATATTTCCATTTGAGATGTCGTGCAGAAACACATGGAAATCTGGTGAAGGCAAACCAATTTTAGAACATGTTCCGAGCAATTGTTTTGCAGCACTGCCCTACAGTATGAAGTCTCTTACATTTCTTAAATTGCCTAATCAAATGCAGACTCTGTTCCAGTCACGCTAAATTTTCACATAATGGCAGAAAAACACTTCTTTCTAGCCTAGCACTGAACAGTTGGATCACATTATTACATTTGCTGCTTTTTAAGTCTCTGAGTGTGTATTTGTAAACGTATGTATATACATATTCACATGGGAGAGGGAGGAACAGGGGTGCCCATGCTGTGAGCCCCTGGATACAGCTGGAGCAGCAGAGGTATGTTGAGAGGTGCCTGTGCTGAGGGTCTTCTGGGAGCACCTGGCTTATCAGGAATGCAGAGGGGTAGTGATGAAAAATTTATTTTTATTTATTTAAAAAATCAACTATATTAGTACAGGATTTTATCCAGCTGATTCCTTGCCCTACAGTCTGCTGAAGTTATTAAACTGGTATCAGTGTATTTTGGTGTATTATACCCGTATCACTGCCAGTTTGGGGTTGGAGGCAGGATCGGTGCGATGTGCAACCATGGTTATCCTGGTCTGGGTCCCAGGCTTGAGCATCAAGCTTGTCCCTGTGCTGCATCACATCCATGGGGGGAACTCTCTGCATCACAGAACTGCCCACTTTCCACAAACAAATGCAACCTGTGGAGCCCACACTTGGCAGCCGCTTGGAACAGGACACAGCCATGCTGGGCACCAGCTCTCCCTCCCCTCCGCCTTTTACCTGGACTACATCACCTCATGATAACATTCACCCTGTAAGGCAGGAAAGTATTTGCATCACACTACTTTGGCATTTTGACTAGTGAGCCACAGAGAAGCTATAGATCAGATCTTTAAAAGCAAAAAAAAAAAAAAAAAAATTAAATTTCAAATCAGTAACATATGGACTGTGAGTGCTTGAATCAAGGTCACAAGGAAATCTGTGGCAAATCAGGGAACGAGACTTAGGGCTTTAAAGCTTTACATTACAGCCTGACCCATTCTCTCCTCCATATCGGCCTCCCCAGATCCCACTGGGATGCAATGTTTCCCTAAATCCTTGTGTTAGCACCAGTAATATTGGACCAGTGCAAAAATGTGACTAGATAATGATAGCTGACCCCCACACTATATATGCCCGCAGGTCTACTTTTCCTCTACAGCTGCACCAAATACATTGAGGTTTGTGTTGGCATAGTTTGCCATGTTAAGACCACTGTTCAGTCACGAGCGGTGCTTGTTAAGTCTTTGGCAAGGATGAAAACCTGATGCTTTAGGGGGAGGAAAAGCCTTAATCCACTCTCACAGTAAAATCTGTATAGTAGTACACAAGACAAAAAAAATTCTATCCATACCCTTGTAGGGAATCAGATTAATCCCCAAAGCACGGGATTTGATTCTTTTTGTCAGGGGTTATCATTAAGGAAAAAACCTACATAAGGCTAAAAATATCCACACAGCAGTTACTTTATGGAGAAAATATGATTTACTGAGCAAAAACAAATTACTAGCTTTTCAGTGTTAATCTTTGATAAACACGTGCTGGGTTAAAGAAACTGTCAGAGAGCAGAAGTTTGCAAATTGAAAGAAACCATTCAACTCTGCAAGATGATTTTTTTCCCCCCTTATTACTCCTTTCATGAGACACCTGGGGACATTGTTCACACACTGTTGACGACTTTCACACCACTGCTTTTCCTCTGTTATCCTCACCCTTCTCTTCCTCACTTGTCTGCAGCTGGCAACACACAAAAGAGCTGTATTTGCAAGGGGTGCCAATGCTGACTCTTGGACAACTGCTGGAAAGCCAGAGGGCCCTCTCCTGCCTTGCAGCTTGGTTGGTTCAAGTCGCTTCCACAGGGCGCTGAGCTCCCTGACCCACCAGGCAGTACTCTGCTATTTAACACTCAACGCCCAGGGAACAGGCGGGACTGCTTACAGGCCTTTCCAGTCACAGCTACGTTCAAACACCCATCTACAATGTTAATGCTGCAGCCTTAACTATACACTGAGGCTTTTCTAAGTTAAATACACACTTTTCTCCTCTGTAGTCTCCCAAGACAGGATGGTTACACAGCCTGATAGGATAAGTGAGCGTTCATACAACATGGGAAGGGGGTACCCAAGTGGAAAGATATATATAAGGGCTTGAAATACAAGTGTGAGAATTTTCTTTTGACCCCAAAGTACATCTGTCATGATAGACATACCCAGAAATAGCAGCAACACTTCCTGTTGGTGCTGTAGCTGCTGCAATCCCTGTCCACCACCAGCACCCATAAACACGCCTGGGAAGCGTGGCAGCAGCGCTCGAGGGAAACACCTTTTGTTTCATGCCACAATAAAGCTCTGAGAAAGGTCCCACCCAGTGGAGGTGTGAGCTGGTACCTTACTGCTGCTGAGGAAAGCAAGAGCGCCAGCTGTCGTGACCATTTGGCATAGAAGAGATGAACTATGTGTCTCACGTTGAGAAAAGCCTATTATTACAGTAATAGCTGAGCTGAGTGACCAGCTGATCACCTCTCATCTCTTCTGAGGTTTCACTCCCACCTCTGGTGGGCAGCCAGCCTGTGATGCTGGTCCCTGCTGCTCACTTGTTACCTTTCCAGATGAGCACCTCTGTGTCTGCTTCCGTGCTGTCCCTCACGCACCTGAAAAGCCCCCCAACATGCATCTGCCAATTAACTCCTCATTCTCATCCCAAGCCCTCTTCAAAGCTCCCCTTTACCCCTGACGCCTCCAAGCATGTGCGCCCCCTTTCCCCAACACACACAGCTCGGCTATGTTTAGGCAGCTCGTGTGCTAACACGGCTGCTGATTATGCAGGCCAACGCAGCTCTAGAGGCCACTGCCTGACTGTACCCATCTGCCATCCCTTCTCTTAAACCATCCACTGTGGGGAACAGGATCCTATTTCTATTCTGTGTTTATCCAGTGCCTATCAAGTTAGAAACCTGGGCTGCAATTTGGCTCTTAGATGCAACAGTTAAAAAAAAAACCAACAAACCAACCACAAACCAGCCCCACAACAGCAACAACAACCATTTTTGCAAGAAGAGTATCTGTGTGCAAATACGACCTCTGTAATGTTACCAAGGTCAGGCAGACCAAGGCCAATCTGCTGTGTGAGAATATAAATCAAAGCTGTCCAGGGACTGATTTCATTTACAAGGCTTGTAACCATTTTGGACAGAACAAATGTCACTTGCTTGCTTGAGCTCCTTGCTCCTCCTCTTCCACCACCACTTCTTTGCTCCTCCACTTCCACCCAGCCCCTCCTTGCCTGGTAACACCTCTTGACCTCCTTTGCTCTTGAAAGCAAGAGTTCTCTTTTAGCAAGAAAGCTATGGCTCACACATGACAGCCAGCCATGCTAGGCCGTTTTATTTAAATAGTGCAAAAATCTCAACAAGTAAAATCAACAGAGAGCCACAAGTACATTCACCTGCTGGTCACCTGCCATTCACAGCACACATCAAAATTAAAAGAATAAATCCTGCGACGACTTCTTCCCTATTGCATTCGTAGATCTGCAAAACAAACCAAGGAAAGCATCTGTAGCAAGTATTACAGTCTGGGCACAGATCCTGTGAAATCACATGGCTTCCGTTGTGGAACTAAAAAGGCTTCTACAAGAATGTGTGAAATACACAGCCGAAATTCTCCATTTCTTTCCGTGCTCTTTGGCAGTTTGCGTGGCTAAGTTAAAGCAGCGAGTTCTGTTTCTTTAGCTGGCGGCTTTCAAAGCACACCCCGACCTGCAAATTGAAAGAGCGCAGGATTCAGCTAGCAAGCTCCCTCTCGAGTAAGCACGGAGTTAATGTAATCCCACTCCAAACAACAGGTTGCTGTCTCCAAACTAGAGCCTTGAAAAGAAATGAGTCCAGCGGTTGCCTCACTCCTCGAAGCCATTTTGTAGCCCTTCTGCAGGTGTGCCCACTGAGCTGCAGCGGGGCTGGGCAGGGGTGCCAAAACTAAAGAAACTTCACGTTCTGGATGTTAACTTTAGTTACCATAGCCAGACAATGCTGCCAGTGGTGTGGAAGAAAAAATTGCTGTAGCCAGCTGTGCTGTTCACAGTCGGATGGTTTCTGTGTAGCTCCAAATGGTTATGGAGCCAGTAGCCTGTTGTGGCCAAGGACAGGATGATGGATGGTCTACACACACTGTCCAAGCAGGGAGAATGGCAGAAGTTCACTTCAGGGTTGTTAAAATGCTAATCTGGGTTAGTTAACAAAAGCCGAATGGAATAGAAAAGTTAGGGAAATAAACACTACTCCTATGTTATATATGTGCACTACAGATTCGATCTCTGTGGTTAACACAAACATTTGACTTTGGAAGTGGGACAATTCAACAGTCTTCCGGTTTGAATAAACTGAATCAACTTCTGATATTAGCTGTACTGTAATTACTGTCAAGCCACAATGAGGGAAAGTGGGCTACAGCACACACAGCTCCAGAAAACAGCATCGGAAGGGCAGCGACGCGATTTTCACTGCACACCTCTTCCATGTGACATGGGAACAAACCAGAACCTACTTTCTTTTGAACTCGAGGCTGGCAGATATTCACAGAACAAGTAACAACTTAATAAAATGGCTTAGATGGATTTTAACGGTAACTGCAGTAGCTCATCTGATGCGTAAGAAGAGATCATCTGTTCTAACAGCAGTTTTGACGAAAGCAACATTTGAACTGTTTTAATTACATATAGAGCTGCTAAGACTGAAAATAACTTGTACTACCCAATGCAAGTAATATGCTAATATGCCTTCCATCTTTTCTTAATTACTCGTGGAGCAAATTATTACTTTATCTAATGGAAAGACATCTGATTTTTTCAAACTGGAATTATAGGTATGTTTAACACACAATTTTGTAATCAACCACCACCTCCTCTGTTCAGTAAGCAAAGCAAACACGTAGTATATTCCTTGAAAAATATCAGACTGCAACATAAGTAAGCTCAACATGAGCCAATACGAGTGCAGAAGCTGTTGATGTAACTGTTTCCTTTGTCTCACAGAGAAAGACTAGAACTGAAACAGTCTCTGTCATATCACTTGTACGACACTTGATGAAAACTGACCGTGTTCACATATGATCTCCACTTGACTTCAGATTTCAAATTTCTTTTTTTCAGAATGAAGCATTTCAACATTTCTATACAGCTTCTGTCCAGCTAACTGGGCTTCACCCGACTTCAAGGGATGCTGAATCAAGTGCAATAATGTTTTGGAAAGAATTTAAAACCCAATAAAAATCAAGAGCTGCAATCTGCGTGTGACCAACTATAGTAAGACCGGAAGATATGTTATTACAAATGCCTGACAGAGGCTTTGAAGTGAGCCTCTATGACGTACTTTTCTTTACCTTCACATATCTCATATGACAGGACCGATCAGATCGAAGACCAATTTAGTCAGAATTAACTACATATATAATTAAGCATTCGATCTAAATGCGTGCTCTTCATAAGTCTACATCAAAGTTAAGGCAGCTCCAAGGGCTAAAGTATCTGCTTTAATAGTCGGCTCAGCTCAGCCATACAAAAGAGGTAGAAACGTTCAGATGGTCCAGCTCAAAGGGCGCGAGAGGCTAGGGGGAAAAAACCCGCAGCCATACAGCTGGTTTGTGGAGCTTTGACAGGGCCATCGCTGTATTCCTGGCACACACTCCTGCATCACACAAAGCACGTTTAGAAAAATGTTATCTTTGTTGCATCTCAACCATAAATGAGAACAGGTAGTGACAGACTGCAGGATAGGAGGGAGGAAGGTAGCTGTTCACTGTAACCAAAGGTGCAGATCAAAGTGAGAAGCCAAACAGACCAATTTAAAGCCTCTGAGTTATACGTTTCTGCCCGTCCTTTTGAAAACAAATCTGAGCTGCATAAATCATAATAATAATAAATTCTTACTACAAACTTTTTCTGCCTGTTTTAAAATAGCTGAGCTTTATATTAGTTAATATAAGAAATGTTAAAGTTCATGATTATATAGAAATCAGAGCACTCAACTGGCAATTTGTATTTATATAAGCCAGAGTAAATGTTTATACAGTATCTGCCAACATAACAAAATATGCCTGTCACTTACTACATTAAACATGATTACGTCCAACTTAATTTACTGAGAAGTAACTTAAGTAGACTTTAGAGGTGCAGAGAATTTTACAGTGTGAATAAAGCAGGAATAAACGTCTATTCTCTTTTGCCACAAAAGTGATTGCAAAGCTTTACAATGAGCTTCCTGTTGGACTTGGGAAAAGGAGAGAACCTCAGAAAATTCTCTGTGAAAGTATTTGTATGTGAGAGCAACAGACCAGCAGTAAAAGCCTCTAAGACAGTAGGAAGCTGTTCCTTCAAATAATATTTTAGTGAGTTAATAAACATTATTAAGGAAAGACTAACAACTTAGAACACAAAGGTATCCCAATAATGACGTGTGTTTTTGCCCAAAGGAAATAACCAGGAAAAAAAAAAACAAACAAACCCTGCCACACGTTTACATTTGTTCATCGCCGGCGCCACCTTCGCTCCTTAATACAGAAATTTTCGTTGCTACTTCGAAAGAAAAAGTCATCGCGAGCCGTGCCATTTTGCAGGCTAATGAGACTCGGGTTTGCAGACGAGTACTTCGCGTGTGGTGGTTGGGGCGGGGGGGCGGTGGAGGGGGTTGTCCTTGAAATGACATCTTTTTAAGTGTCTGGCCGAAATCCCTTCAAATATTCCAGAAACAAAGGGTTTAATCCCAGAAATTAAATCCAGGAAATAGCTGTCACTAATTCATTTTTCTTCACATGAAAAATTTATTAATTAAGGCTTAAAGTGCCACGAAATATTTTGGATGCCCCTGCAAGGAAGAAAAAAAAAAAAAGATTACTCGCCAAGCTCTATCATCTGCGCTTGTTTTATGGGAAATCAGAGAAATTCTGAGCGAAAATAATTTAAAGAGATTTTTGCTGTGGAAACACCGCTGTTATTCACAGCAAGTCCCAGATTCCTGCTCCCCAGCTGTGCGCTGCCTCCACAGCGAGGCCTTGGGCTGGTCGCTCCCACCGCACGCCTGCCCCTCTGGAAGACGAGGGCTTGATACTCCCAAGCAGTATTTTTTGGGCTGATCCTGCAGGATCGCTCGCACCACTCGCAGCGGGAGCGTTGCCTCTTGAGAACTGATTCATCTAAGCAAGGGCGCCGGGATTTGGCCCATAGTAAATTCTCTTTAGAGATGGTGCCAACAAAATCTCTCAGCCATGGGAATAGGACGTTTTTGGCAACTCAGTCCCTGGCTGTCTCTCTCTGATGTTTCCTAGTGGTGACAGGCTTAAGGCGAGATCATTATGGGCTTCCTCACAGCAAACACAGCATGGCTATGTTTCACCCCAGGAGCTGCTCCCTGGTTAAAGGTGTAAGGACATTATTTTCTCTTTCTCAGGAACAGCCCTAATCTGAAAACCATCAAAATTTGCACAGGGCATGAAAATGCTGCGATTGAGACTACTCGCTTGGTTAGGAATCGAATTGCAACCTGAGGACAAAAAAGCTTAAGAGTGCCTCAAAGAGAAGGATTTGGTTCACAAAGGATTGGGTTCACAGAATAGCTCTGTGGCCTTTTCACTGGAAGTCAAATGCTCGGAGCAGACCCACTGGTGTGCGGATTTATAGAGGGCACGGGTACCTAGGTGCAAGCTGCCCACACCGGGGCATTACAAGTGTGGGATTTGCTTCTAGGATTTTTAAATGCCTGATGGTGGTGCCAGCCATAAAAACTGCCGTCCTAGAAAAAGAGCCACCCATCTTTTCATTTGCTACATCCTTTTTGTGACTGGCACGAAGAAACTCCTCAGCAATGCTGCTTGGTTATCCCTGCAGCGGGGGCATGGGAAGCATGGCACAGCCTGAGGCATCTGCTTGGGCTGTGGCTGCACTCCCCTCCGCTCTGACAGGGACTGCTTGGGGAAAGGGACCTTTCTTCCCCACTATACATCTCAGCCACAAGCTGACTCAAGGCTTCCATATATCAGGATGAGAGATTAATATGGTTTAAATCTCCTTCTGCTTCAATTAGGCAGATGACACAATGTTGAGAATTGGATCGCATTTCTGTAGGGCAAAGGGTTTCAGTTTGAAGTAGAGCATTTTAGAGGATTTTGGTACAGCCGAGACTAATATCTTCTGTCTACACTTAAATATGGTAGTTTATTATAGTTTCAAAATTTGCTGCATGGCTAGAAACCACTTTATGTAAGGATTTAAAGTATGTGCGCTTACAATATGTGTGCAGTCAGGGAATTCCACAGCCACAGGTTTTTGAACACAAATATATGCAGGCTCCTATTGATATGATAAACTATCAGTAACATGTGCTGCAAAGCTTCTTAAATCCTCATTGACACAACAGACCACTACTGTGTCAATAGTGTGCAGATTAATGGGGCATTGTCAGGCTATTTTAGGCCTTAACTTTCATTTATCCTAAAGCTTGTTCTTCATTGTAACTCTTAACCTTTGGATTCTGCCAGCACATTTCTTGTCACAAATATACTAATGGAATTAAAAGAAACCTGGCTTTTAAATGTTAATTACCCCTAGAATGATTGATTTGTAAAAGAAACACATCAGCAGAATCTGAAAGTACAGAGGCACAATAAAATGGACTGAGTGTCAGCCCAAGAGCCAGGAATGCCCGAGGACCAGCTCTGGCTCCGGTGAGACTGTCCCTGTGTATGAGATGGTAATGAGAGCACTTACTCACCCTATCTCTTAGGCATAGTTTATGGATTATTCCTATTGTTAAAGGACTTTCACCCTCTAAGTGTTTTACAGTCTTAAGCAACACTTGTTCAGGAATTTGAAAATGTAAGCAAAATATTCAAAATTTACATACAGATAAAAGAACCACCATCTGTTAGAACAACAAATTGAGGTTTTGCTTCATTAAAATATGGATAATACTAAACTAGTATGTGTTTAAACCAGACATTTCATTCTGCTTGAACGCCTCCATTGGGTTTATAACCAAGGCAGAACTGATTTCAGCAAGCGCAAGCATTCATTAAAATGACCATTTCAGCCACACGGTGATTTGGTAAGAAAGTGCAAGTGCACACAGTGCAGGGCAGTTCGCACATTTCGGAAACTACCTTCAGAGCACGGTCGCCCAGGAAAGTTTGCTCAAATGCTGCATCCCTAGGAAATACTAAGTGCTGAGGAAAATGGTATTGATGGTTTCCCTCTGCTTGAGCCGGAGCTGAATCAGTGACTCAGCAGACTAACCCATGGACATGATGGACTTCTGAATGAAATGTGAAACTTATATTTTGAAGACATGTTCATTTAAGCTGTGCCATTTCCAATAAAAACAGCAAACGTCAGTTACAGAAGGTTGGTCAAATCACAATAGTGCCAGGATGACTCCTAAGAGTCATTACATATTAGCTAAATATTTTCCTCTTCCCTTCTCTATTCTTCCCCCCCCCAAAAAAAGCAGCACATTTCACCAGTGCATGCAGACATCTGCCTGCTGCATGGCACTGTATAGAGAAATTGGTAGGGAATTTAACAGGGATCAGATATATAATTTCCGATGAAGTAGACATGCATCGTTTTTATATTCAGTGTCTTTAAGTTGCAAAGTGTGAATGTTATGACTTACCTTGACTGTAATTAAGTTTGATAATAAAAGAGAATAGAATTTATTTATTCTGAGTGCATAAAATTAGTTGGACAATTTAAGGTGCTATTCAATGAGTAATGCTCCCATAGCAGGGGTAAATATTAGTCTGCCCGATAATATTAGTTTCTATTAACAACCTAGAAAAGTTATTTCCATACAGCTCTGGTTTTATGTGCCTTCGTGCCTTCTCAATATCTGGGGAGCCACTGCACAGGGCAGGGCAGGCATGTATAGCAGGTGAATAAACGTAGAACGATTTCCAAGAAAAACAGGCTTTTCATCCCTATCGATTGGTGAAGAATTCTCTCCTTTGGATTTTTACGAACATAAATGGAGAAAAGAGGAAGCTCAAGCTATAATGCTTCATAGCTCACCACCAGGACAGGGTTAAAGCCACAGAGGCTGAAGCTGATAGCTCATTATTCCACGGTTAGGCTGCACCATGCAGAACTACCTGCCTTCTGATGCTCACCTCTGTTACGTGGATGCCCCTATGGTGCCTGGCTTTAGCACCCTGTCTCCTCAAACCCTTACTGTAGTCACTGCCCTGCTTGTAGCCACTTACCCTCATACCCCATGGTTTAGCTCCCAAGAAGATGGGTCTTTAATCTGCCTATCCCTGTTCGATCACCTTAAACCTTGTTGCCTGGGGAAATATCTGAAAATCCCAGTGTTTGGCTGGCAAAGCAATAAAACTGAGCCAACCATTTACCTTATTTTCCTTCTCTGAGTCCTGAGCTTGTAGCAGTATCAACACAAGTCAGAAGTGAGACATTTCAGAATATTGTTGTTCAGGATTTACACAAATAGGCTAAAAATAGCAAATTGCTAATATAACAGGCCTGTGCTGTGTTGATACAGGCAAATAATTGGTTATAAGTCAAGTACTTTATAAAGAGTGGTAAGTTTAAGAAAAGTCATCATAATTTTATCCCTGTAAATAGTATCCAATTCAGGCAGCACCTGAGTGGAGTTCTCGATAATGCTTAAAGGAAAGAAAATAATTTCCTCAGAATTTTCCAAATGATACGAAATCCTCCTTTTCATTCTTGTCAGAAAATTATAGGAGGTGCTTTTAAGAGATTAGCATTTCGTAAAATACAGGAATACACAAAACGGTTTCAACACTTTCTTTTAGCATCTTCTTGGGTACTGTGTTGAGGGTTGTTTTTAAGGTATTTCTGACTGTCAAAACTTCAATTTAACATAATTGTTCTCTCTTTTTTATATCTTTCTAATCTGCCTCCTCATTTAGAGGGATGTGTAGAAATCTCAGGTTGTATGCCTGTCACTTGAAGGCGTAGTGATAATTTTCTGCTAACACTGATGGGCTGTGCTTCCGAACTTGGCAACTTTATCCTGGCTCTGTATAGGATCAGCATGTGCATATGCTTCCACTCTTGTCATTTATCTTTCCAGCAGGTGTAAGAAATGGGTCCACACTACTATTCCATGCCCACCCACGATCATGTGACACCAGTTTACCTTGAGAAGCATACAGAACACCATCTCTATATTGAAAATTTAAATGATAAATCTAATAACTGCTCTCAGTTCTTACGCAGAAGTCCGACTGAAATTCAACTCCCCCATCTCCCTCTGGGGAGGGAGAGAAGATGTGCCAGTAATTAATAAAAATAACTGGAAAACAAGTAACTTTTTAAAAAGCTTTGGCAGTATACTACGTGGGTTAACCAGCGGGGATCACGTGGGATCCTGCGCAGATGAACCTGAGGCCGTAGAAGGCCAGAAATTCCTCCTCTGTTGAGGCTGTGGGGCTGGCAGAGACAACCCCGTGTCAGCAAAGATGGAAAAGACATGGACACAACGTGTGTAATGTGTTGTCCTGTGTATTTTGCTACTTGAAATGTGCTTAGAGTGAAATCTGCATGACTGTGTGTCAAAGCTAATAAAAGGGATTCAAGCAATAAACATAACTGGGCACAGTCTTGTAAAACTGGTCTTTCCTGCCTGCAAGCTCCCCATCAGACTTAACTTTGAAAAAAACAACTCTTTCAGGCCAGCAATTCTGGCCATGGCACTTTCCTGCAAAGGTCATTGCAATAGTAAAATGTGATTAATTCATGGTCCTTGCAAAAGAATAATCTTGTGACAAGAGATCCCAGAGAGGGACAGGTGTACAGGGCAGAGAGCTGGGAACAGAAAGCCAAGCTGAAGGCATTGCCATGGTGCCCTTTGGCACCAGGTGTGGAGTCGTGGGTGTTGCTAACTCCCCACAGCACTTTAAATGCCTACAGGAACCACTGAAAGCAAGAAACCTCATTTTCTGTACAATGATTAGCTTTTTAGTTAGGTATATTACATCACCTATCATTTGATGGGGAATTCATTTCAAACATCTAAGGTAATATCAACAAAACACTATAATTAGATGTAATGGCATACTTCAAAGATTAATAGATGATCTTCCTCACAGCCTACAATTTTAATTTCCAAAATTTCATTTGTCATACTGCTACTCAGTACAGATTCACCATGCACAGTGTTTACCTACACTTTTTCTCACTACTAGTAGTAAAATGTGCTGCCTTTTCCAGGCATAGACAGATGAAAAGACATATTAGTAACAAATCTATGTTCATGGCATATAATCACAAAATGACAAGACACTTAATGTTATCTATTTATATTATATATAGCAACTTCTGTTACAGAAAATCACTTTTCAGTCCCATTTTAGGGGATTACCTAATCCTGTAATTGATTCTGTGTAATGAGTCCCCCTTGTCCTATGGAGACCCAGTGACCTTCAGAACAGGAACAGGCCTGAAAACTTTCTATTATTTCACTGTTATTTATGTGTAAATTACAAGATAATGTAGGATGGGAACAGATGATAATTTTATCTTTTTATTTATTTCACTGGGTCCAGACTTTTAAAGTGTTTTATGTCCTGGCCCAGAAGAAAAAATTACTCCCTATCAGTAAGAATGACCAAAGACAAGACCTATGTTTTCTTTAAGGTAAATCAAATAGCCTCTTAGAAATTTAGCCAATCATAGAGGTTCCCAAACAGCTCGTAGCTACAGTAAAGCTACTATCTACTGTAACTGTCACGTCTCAAAACCTGCAGTTAAGGGTTGAGGCAATTGCTCACTGGTTATAAATACCAGCAGATTAGTTTATCTATAGATTAGTATCACATTACTCATTCCAGAGTCCATAAAACCCAACCTGAATCAGCTTGGTTTCATATACTAACAATCACATCTTACACGAAGGTGAGTCCACAGGTACCAGCTAACAACATTTTATAGTCGTGGAGGGTTAAGTATTACAGAAAACAAGCGGTCAGGCATGCATGCATGTATAGACTCACACAGACAGATCCACAGACACACATAAATCTTGCTCCTTCACTGTCCCACCAAATATAACTCCATGGATTAAGGCCTTAAATAAGACTCTAAGAATATAATTCAGTAGTCTGAATCTCCCTTGGGCAAGCCTGAGGTAGCTCCTTGGGCTGTCACAGCTAAGCAGCTGTCCAGCCTAACACTGACTCAGGAGCCAAAAACCTGCCTCATTTGGGTGACAGTAAAACAGTTGTAAAGGATCAGACAGACATTATTCACGGTTGATGTAGGAAGGGTGCTTAGAAAATAGCAGTAATCGCTAAGAATAGAAGGATAAACAAAGTGCTTGTAAATTTGTATCTGCTTGAACTCTGAAATTAAGCCGTAGCACATTTCTCCAGTGCATTCCTATCCAGCGAGAGGGTAGGTCTCATCCTAGGTTTGAAGAAAGATGATCAAACTATTTACTTTTACCTCTGTGACACATACAGAAAGTTCACAGCCCACACACAATCGGTAATGACAGGAGTTGCTGCCTTTGGCATGTTAACCTGAGTTTCTCTCTATTGTATCTCAGTATCTGACTTTAGCCTAGGATATTTTGTTCTTGAGGCATAGGTGGATACCTTTAATTATTTTTTCAACACTTAGGACCTTATCTAATATTACAGTTTGTTTGAAAAATGACTTCTAGCTTTGTTCTACTTTAGTGTTCCTTCTTGTGTGCTAGCTGTGGGCTGCAAAATCCTTCCTACCGAGTAGCCGTAACAGAGCCATCCACTAAAGGTTTCCTTTTCCCTGTTCTGTGCTTCGCATGTTAGTGCAGAAGAAAAATTTCTACTTACAGCAGGTGAGTGAGTACAATTATTATTCTCTGTATACCACATTATCAAAACTAAGAGGCAAAAGTGAGTGCAGGTGGCTTTGATCCTTTAGAGTTAACTGCTACGCCTTCTCCCCATCAACATTTGAAATGGTGCACCTTGTCTGAGAGCCACTCTCATATTACTGATCCTGGGACACATCTTACTTCTTTGGTGGGTGCAAGATGACACATTTTCACCTTTGAGGTGACGGCAGGTGACAATGAGATAGGTGGCCCATTTCATCCCCACATTGTTTCACTGATCACAGTCTGCCAGCTGCTTGTATGACTGTGCATGTCAGCCCACTAATCTTGAGTGATGCAAAGCTCCACGGAGTCTGGGGAAATACCATTGTCTGTGACAAGTCATGCAGGAAACAGCCATGCAAAGGAGCTGTCAGGGAGGAGGCTTGATCTAGAAGAGGGGTGTGGGGGGGGGTCAAAAGTGTAGAAAGCACTTGGATCCAAGGCAATATAACTTAGCAGTGGCACCTATTCTATCCCACAATATCTCCTATTTGCAGCACATACTGGGAGAATTAACATAGCAAAAATATACAACAAAGAAACAACCGGTGATCAAGTTATTACTAAATCCTCTGGACAGTGCTTGACTTAGAAAAACAGGCTCAGGTAGGAATGCCAACATTATTATCTGACGTGGTTCAAAAAAAAAAAAAGTAAGCTGTGACATCTCCATTCTTGGCAAGCACAGAGACTGCTGCAGGCTCTCTATTCCCTCTGCTGCTTGGAGTGATGCAGTCATAGCTGCTGTGGCTGTTAGCTACAGATCTTCTCTTTTCTGTGTCTTTGTGGATAAGAGAAGGGCATGAAAAGTGGTTCCCTATCTGGGAAGCAATGGAAGAAACAGTATTTGTGGCTCTAGCCAAAGTTTTCAGCTCCTTTTACAAATCTGACTTCTTTTTAATTAGTTGCATAAAGAGGTGCCAGGATTCTAGCAGCCATGTTATAGCAAATAAATCATTTTATAATAAAGTCTCTACTGTCCAGTAGCCAAAGATAACTACAGGTTATTCTCAGCTTTCCTATCAAAAGCTGTTTCAGAGTAGGATATTTTATCTGAGTACTTCAGATGCTGCCGGAATAACTTCCTGTGTTCAGAAGAATCTCAGTGGTTGTTGATTTTGTGCATATGTACTTCGCACGCTGGCCGAGAATGCCTAGTTGGTCCTTTCCCTTCCTGTCATCATTAGCCATATATGTGCATCAGGCCAAGAGCTCAACATTAAACCAGAGAGGGATGGAAAGGTCTCCACCTCCTTGTTCAGCCAGGCCATACAGAAACACTCTCTATATGTGGTACGGGGGACCCAGCTGCATGAAACACAGGCTTAGCTGGCACCTGGCCACCTGGCACGTCCCCCTGCACTGCCCCAGGCTTGGAGTGCGCTGCCAGGCAGGACAGTGCTTTGTCCTGGCAGAGCGATGAAGAAGGCAGTGGAGTCGGGGGAGGACAGCAGAGGCAGAGGAGGAGAAAGAAGACTGTCCAATGCTCAGCCAGGTGGCTTTGAGAGCAGGTCAGAGCCATGGTCAAGCTCAGACTCCCATCACTGTCAGGACTCAAGCTCAGGTGAGCTTTGGACATGTCAGGAGAGGCCATATTACTTCTTACTACAGATGCAAGTGAGTAGATCTCTGCAAGGTGGATCATATATCACTCCTGCCTATCAGTAATGTCATGGCACTGATGTCAGGCTGACAATTTAGATTCAAAATCCTTCCTAGAAGGATCAGGATAGCACGTGTGCATGTGTTCCTGGGGTTGCTGGCCATCTGGGCTGCTCTTAAAACTGTGTGGTTTTACACCCTGCCCACGTTTCAGGCATCCTGTATCCAGAATGTCACCAGGGAGAACTGCATGTGTTAACTTGCTCTCTGCTCTACACCCCTTCATGGACTTTCAATAGAGCCAAAGTCTACATTTTCCCTAGGATCTTCAAAACCGTTTCAAAAAGACCTGATGACAGAAAGCCTGTTGACTTTTCTTGGGACTGCATGAAGATCCCACTTTTCTCTCAGTTGCCAAATGAAAAAAATGTGAACTATATTTTTCAAATGTCATCCTGGGGAACCAACCCTCAAACTCTTCCTCACATATAAAATGTCCTGGCAGGATTACCATATAATATCCATTGCGGCAGTGGAAAATATCAAAGGATCATGGTTTAAAATTAAACAAAAAAGCACCCTTTCTTGTCTGAAAAACAATACACTCTTCCTCTGCCTACTTTTCCTTCCTCACCTGCAAATTGCCATGCAGTTTGGTAAAGTGGGATTAAGTAGCCACAATAAACATACCCATGCAAGGCCAGCAAGTGCAAATGGAAGCAATCGCTTTACTTTTTAGCCCAAACCTTCTGTTACTGTAGCAAATGAGATTTTTTTGCAGCTGACTAACAGAAGCCGATTTAGGCCCTTTGCACTTGCTGCCAGCAAGTGTTCCCACTCCAAAAATAGCCTATTGAAGAAAGAAGTGTCAGTTGCTGTCTTCAACAGGCTGCTTTCGAAACCCATTGTTAGAAGGCACCTACTTCAAATGAAACCTGGCATGTCACCATGTCGGTGGGCAAAGTGCCATTCTAACAGATGGGCAGTGGGTAGGCAGTGCCAGTGATTCAGTCTGTATATCAACCTGGAGTAACAAGGTTGTATTCCCAGCTGAGAGCCTCAAGACCTGTAGCTGTGCTCTACCATAACCTGTGTCCTCACATGTGGTGCTGCCCAGCCACATCTACAGAGCATTTAAAATGTTTCTATTTGATTTTGAGCCCATACTGCTCTGCTTGACTGGGCAGCAGGTTTAACTTTTGGATGGGTGAGCCTGGCCTGCCATGCTCTGAAGGGAAGGTGTGGGCAGAACCACGTGGGTAGTGCTTGTGTTTCAGTGCCTTTCTCCTCACTGTGGCATTTCAGGATGCTGTAGTCATGGCAAAAACTTCCAGAAACACCTCAACACTGTGGAAACAGTGAGAAACCACAATGTAGGTATCTCTGACTCAGGCTGTACAAGTCCAGCACAGGGTTAATCTCCATGCTCAGGTCCCTCTACATTTAGTGTAAACATATGCCCAAGTATCAGGTGGTAAGAGCAGTCCTGCTCTCATTTTGTACTAGCCTGACAAGTCCCCACACTCTCAAGTGCGTCACAAGAGCATCAGGCCTTGATGAACTGGGATTCATATGCCACAGCCTCATGAGACTAACATGACAACGAAATCTCCACCTTTCAATGCGTCTCATGCAAAAAAAGCCTCAGCTTTCGAGGGAAATGCCAGCCTGTGTGCAGAGACTTTATCTGGGTTCTTCTGTAGTACCTATTTGTATTAAATGCGTTACAGAGAGTCTCAAATTAATGCATGTAAACTATATCAGCATCTTTTCAAAATCCCCTCTTGTATGTCCCATGAAGCTATTAGTTTAGCTATCACTAGGTATTAAAATTTAAAAGGGTCACTAAATGCATACTGCTAGAAGGAAACAACATTAGTTACACATTACCAGAACAAAACTAAATTAAGAAACAGCTCATTTCCTTTGTACCATCAATATTTTACTCAGCCATAGCCTGGATGCTTGTACTCACAAAAAGGAATTAATCATTCATGTGCTAATGTACATCCATTATTTTTAAATCATCACTTAAGTAATCATTTTTGTGTGTGCTCAGATGTGTGAGGCCTGCTTATGAAAGTGCAGGAAAAATCAATACAAATTAAATAAAATTTAAAAGGTGGATATCTGTGAAACAGATGCAAAAGAGTCCTCCATGCAGTAAAATTGTAATCAAATTTCTGTAAAACTCTGTTAGTGAGTCATAATTTGAAAATGATACTGGTCTAATGCTAAACTTATTTATATGCCATGCTACCCTCTTTATTTTGGTGCAAGCATACACAATGCAGTTCATCACAGATTCTGTCTTAAAACCTGCATAAAACTGAAGCAACAAAAGCTTTATTGCCATTTAATTTGGTACTGCCATTTTCCAACAGTTTATTTACCGAGAATTGCAGTGCTCATATCATAATATCATCTGTGTCTGCACATCTGGGAGGGTCCCAAAACCCTTCACAGAGGAAGGTGCAGGAAGCCTGTGGAAATGCTTCCACCTGCGGCGTGCACAGGGCTCCCTGCTCGCACTGCATGTTGGCAAAACCAAAATTCTCTTCTCCTGCAAATTGTCACACAGCCTTTAACCCCTACCCAGTACCGATCACAATAATCAAAGTCTCCCTGAAATGGACTAAGTGTATCTCCTGGGCTGGATTTGCTGCTGCCTTGGGCTTGTCATTTACACCCATGGAAAGTGCTTCCAAATCAAGAGCCCTGCTTTACTCAGATATAAATTACAGCTACTTTACTCGGACATAAATGTCTAAGGTGCAGAGTAGTGAAGAACAGCAGTTAGTGCTGGCTGCATATAAGACGACTTAAGATGGTCCTACTAGATTGGAGCAAACAGTTCCATGGAAATTAAATCATCCTTTGCCAGAAGTGTGATTGCTTCTTTTGGACTACTTGTATCAGTGAAAGGATACGTCAAAGCTGTTAGATCCCTGCAAGTACAGTGAAATTTCACAGAAGAGCAGCATAGTACTCGAAGCAGGTTTTTTCTTCTAGTGCTTGAGTAATTTTATGGTGATGTATTTTGATGACAATTTAAGAGACCTTTGTGTTTATGAGGCAATAACAAAATCTCCTGCAAAATAAATTCAAAGGCCAAGTTATCTAGGAATATATAGGATGGCTTCTTGTGAATTAATAGAGATTAATGCTTAGGAGAAAGCATGAGAGAGTGTGTATCTCGACTTCAAGATGGGAAGACTTGAGTTCCTTTTTCAGCTCAGACCTGACCTTCTTGGTCTGTGAAATGGAGAAGATGATCCAGCAGGCAATACTTCCATTTTGTAGCAACTTCTGAGGCTTAGTAGTGGGTTCCCACTCAGCTCTGCACCAAAAGCAATGCTTTCGGATATTTCATTTTGAATAAAGGATTTCTATTTTCCTCCTCTCCTTCCCTTCTTTCTAGATTCAAATCTTTTCCAGCTGAAATTTTTTGCAAAAAACAGTGCATCTCTGTGAACTGTTTCTCCCTCACCAAGATATCATACTTCCAGCTGGCTCATCTGCAAATGTCACTGAGTATGTGGCAAAAAAAAGCAGAAAAGTATAATCAGCTTACTGATAATGGATAATAGAAGCACCAAGATCTGACCATGATTCAGAGATGTATTTAGACTGCAAGGAACTGAGATCTTAACTTTTCTTTTGGAGAAGTACCTGGTGAGGCTGGGTTTGGCAACAGCATAGGGGCTCCGTGAGGAGCACGTAGAATTTCAGTACGTGCTGTGTAGGCACCAAACCACGCACACAATTTACATGCCCTGGTAGTGCAAAGCAACCAGTTACTACAGTCCAGCACACAGATAGGAGTCCATAACCTTGGAAAACTGGATTGGATCCATTTATTTAATTTCAGCCTAATTAAGTGACAATGCATGGTCACGAGCAGTATACGAGGCAAAAGCCAGTTTGCCAGATGAAGCATCCACCAGGTCTGAAGGACACTGTCAGTCAGCTGTGCAGGACATGCACTCTTGCAATTTCACAAACAGTTAAATGAATATAGATTTTAAAGTTCTTCCCACTTTTATCAAATTCAGCTGTTGTTAAGGCCTACAGCATGAGGGAGGAAGGTGAATGAGAGGACAGTGAGTTTCTCAACCTCTGTCAGTGCCATCTGAGTAGGTGGAGGAAGGGTTTTCTTCTAAAGGAGATACGTTGGGGTTACTGGAGGTGACGTGGGTTCTTTGCATGCGCAGTCTGCTACTTTACTGCTGAGATTAAATTTGCTGTTCACAAGAATGGGAAGTTTGACCCCATAGAATTCTCATAGGAAAACTGGCCTGGATGAGCGTACGGTCTGCTGGACCAAACACTGGCTGGCTGGATGGTCCCAAAGAGGGGTGGTCAATGGAGTTAAATCCAGCTGGTGGCCTGTCACAAGTGCTGTTCCTCAGGGCTCAGTGTTGGGACCATTTCTGTTTAACATCTTTATTGATGATCTTGATAAGGACATAGTAATGTCATCAGTAATTTCGCAGATGACACCAAGTTAAGCGGGAGTGTCGATCTGCATGAGGACAGGGAGGCTCTACAGAGAGACTTGGATAGATTCGATCAGTGGCCAATATTAACGGGATGAGCTTCAACAAGGCCAAGTGCCAGGTCCTGCACTTGGGCCACAACAACCCCCTGCAGCTACAGGCTTGGGGAGGAGTGGCTGGAGCTGTCTGGAAGAAAAGGATCTGGGGGTTCTAATTGACAAGCAGCTGAACATGGGCCAGCAGTGTGCCCGCGTGGCCAAGAAAGCCAACGGCATCCTGGCTTGTATTAGAAAGAGTGTGACCAGAAGAAGCAGGGAGGCGATAGTCCACCTGTACTCTGCACTGGTGAGGCCACACCTGCAGTATTGTGTCCAGTTTTGGGCACCTCAGTACAAGAGAGATCTCGAGGTGCTGGAGCGAGTGAAGAGGAGAGCAACGAGGCTGGTGAAGGGCCTGGAGAATGAATCCTGTGAGGAGAGATTGAAGGAGTTGGGACTGTTTATTTTGAGGAAGAGAAGGCTGAGGGGAGACCTCATCACTTTGTACAGCTCCCTGAAAGGACACTGTAGAGAGGTTGGTGCTGGGCAACAACAAGAGGGAACGGCTTTGAATTGCAACAGGGGAGGGTCAGACTGGGCATGAGGAACAAATGTTTCCCAGCAAGAGTAGTCAGAGAGTGGAACAGGCTGCCCAGGGAGGGGGGAGTCCCCATCCCTGGGTGTGTTTAAGGGCCGTTTGGATGAGCTATGGGGGGATGTGGGGTAGGGGAGAACTTTGTAGAGTCAGGCTGAGGGTTGGACTTGATGATCCCAAGGGTCTTTTCCAACCTGAATGATTCTGTGATAATAATTTCTTTTTCTGGTTGCCTAAAGAACTAAGTGGCTCTTTTCCCAGTTCAGAAGTTGTAGGTTGGCTGGGGATCACTCAAGAGGAGAGATTCAGCTTTCCCTGTGCCTATGGGCCTCCACAGAGGAGAATCCTTGTAGAGAGACCAGGACAGGAGCTCACACAGATGTAGAGAATTGCCCCAAACCTATGTGTGTGCATCCACTGTCTCAGAACACATACACACATGTGCCTTTTTTGCCTTTGCTCAAATTCCGCAAAGTGTAAGTGTCCTGAGATGCACTTCATATGATATGAAGCATAAAAATGTCTCTGTCTTGCTTGTGCCAGTTTATTGCTAATGCGGGCAGGTGATTCATCAATGGATGAAATGAGATTTCCAAGTTGTTTTAAAATGATGAGGTAGTTTTCAGAGCTCACACAGTTTATGACTAGATACATGATTTATGAATATGTTTGTCAAATAATGTATTTGACAAGTTTCAGAAACGTTTCTGGCTAATTGCTTTTATTATTTATCAGTCCTGAAAGGGAAATAGCAAGATGAGATTGTATTTTACAATTTTTTTTTTTCTCCTCTCTCTCACCACAGCCCAGTGAAAGGGATGGCAATGTAAAAACTGGAACCATATCTCCCCATGATTTTTCTTTGGTTTATGGCCGAGTTTCTTTATTCAAGCTTGACTCAGCCTTGCAAGTGAAACTAGACAGGAGATTGGCCAGTTTCAAACTTCAATTTACAGTTTCATAATTGACTGCTGCAATTATGATTGCTTTCAGCACAGTGGGACTTTTTTACAGCACTTTGACTGACTTTTTGTTTTGATTTCGCTCTAAACCATGCCTGTGTTTCCATCTATTCCTTACTGGGTCCCATTCAGAAATATAATTTTCAAGATTACATTTTCCTATTAAAAGCTTGATTGAAAGATGGATTCAGGGCTCAGGCACATGCTCACTTAACAAAGCAGATGCAGCAATTTCCTCAAGCTGTTTGTTACCACCTGCTTGTCAGACGCTGTGCCCCGCCAAGGAGTGGATGGAGCAGGCCGTGTGAGCGGTCGGTAGCTGCTTCAGTGCAAAGTCCTGTGGCTTACTTAAATTCCCTGGACATGTTTCCTTCCATCTGCACATAGCTAACCCTTGAACATGCATTTAAGGCCCACTGATGTATACTGGAATTATTAATGATCTGAATGGTTTTCCTGATCTGAGACCAGAGTTTCCAGTCCTGTGATGAGATATGCTAAAGGACTTCCAAACCAGTTCCAGGGCCACTGGGGTTCTGCTTGGGTAGAGGAGTCTGCCAGCACCAGTGCTGGTGCAGGACCAGGTGCTCAGGCTGAGCACACGCATCCTCTCCTGTGTGCTGATGCTCATTACCAGGCCCAGCTGCTTTCTACCACCCCTCTGCCAACCATTACTGCCCCGTAACTCTGCCGGCAGAACAGACCGCGGGCCTCTTCCCAGTGCTCTCTGGGCAAAATGTGGCAGCCCGGCTTAACCACCTGCTCAAACTATGGAAACCTAATGTAGTCTGAAATCCATGACAGCCTAGAGGACAAACAGGGAGAAGTCCTGGAGACCATTCTGCTGATTAAATGTGGGGAAATTTCTGACACTGGACTGGTAAGTGGAGAAGGTAAAGCAGTGATGTCTTAAATCACAGTAATGGTTTGTTAACTGGTATTGTGGCTTCACAACCACTTCTCTGGGACTGCTGGGGG
>NW_020799112.1:19675050-19716210 GCF_003259725.1 Athene cunicularia
AGAGAGAGAGAGAGAGAGAGAGAGAGAGAGAGAGAGAGAGAGAGAAAGGATGAGTGTATGAATGAATGAATGTGAGAGAGAGGTTCCACTCAGATGTAAATCTCTGCAAGACCAGCATGTACACAGCCTTCACAAACCTGCTCATGCAGCCTGCATGTAAGTCTACAAGAGTTGTTGATTCAGGTTTTCTTAGTAACACAAATATGTATTTTGGAACTTAATGCAGTCTGCTAAACTATCTTTTATTAAAAAATCAACCAGAAAACCAGAGAAGACAGCACCAGTTGGTGGTGTGAAGGCAGATTGTTCTATTGAGAGCAAAAGTCTGTGCATATACATTGAACAAACTTATGTTTCTGAGGATGTGCCTTACTCAGACCCAGCCCTGCAAATGCACTCCACCAGGCTTACTGGCATGGGACAGAGTTACTGCCTGGTCTAGTCCTTACAGATAAGAGCCACCCATCTGCAAGAGGTGTTTTCTTACCATTCTTAGCATTGAAAATCCATTGCTAAGACACAAAATTAAAATAAAATTTATTTAATTTGTGGCATGGTATGTTTGGGGTTTTTTTCCCTTTATAAATTTTAAAGTTACCTTTGTCTTCATCAGAGGGTGATAGGATGTGGTATTGTCCCCCAAACAGCTCAGAGATGCCAGCTACAGCAAGCAGGGTGACCAGAGGCACTTCAGAAACGAATGAGAGCAGAGAGATCTGCATATTCGTAGCAGGAGGGAGATGGAGCTGCATATACAAACCGAGCAACTGCCACCAATGGGTGAGCTGATTACTGTTTATTTGCAGGGGAAGAGAAATGAATTCTAACTGGCTAAGACACTTTTGTTATCGTGAAATACATATTTGGCTACAGCAAAAGCCTTCAAATCAGAAAAATTACGTTTTTGTGCTGGCTGTTTATAAACAGGATGTAGTTAGTGTAAGGCCCCCACAGCTGCAGTAGCGGCAGATTTTCAAGGCCAGACTCAAATGTATCATACTTTATCGTTAGTTTTCATATTTGCTATACACAAGGTCACACAGTGTTTTACAGGGCACACAAGAAAATAACTTGACTTGATTGGTTGGCACTCAATATTGTATGACAGTTCGTTATTTTCAAGAGAGTTTGTATCTTCACCTGAAACTTTAATCACAGCATCACAGGCCCAGTCCTGTTTTTGATAAAGTCAATGTCACTGTCATCAGCTTTGGTAAGCGCACAACTGGGTCTGCACTCAATAAAAATAGAAAACTGGGAAACCTCTTCAGTATTAAGAGTCAGCTTAGCTGCGATGAGGGTCAGAACATCGGGGCCTGTTTCTGACCACTGGACCCCAATGGGATGGCAGGTGGAAAGGGTCAAGGAGAGGGGTAGCGGTAAGGTGGTGGGGCAGCATCAGAAAAACAGCTTCCTAGAAAGATGAATACAGCTTTAATCCACAGCTTGCCCGTCAGGTATCTTCCTAACACTCATTATAAAGTTGGTAGGAGTGGTTTGAGGAAACCACAGAGAAAAGCTGTATTTCGTGTAGTTGTGCTACAGTAATTCTTGTTTCTTATGAGAAAAACAGTTTGGAGATAAGAGCAGATTTCTAAGCAAAAAAAAAAAAAAAAGTGACAATATGTATATACAGTATAAGAACATGGTAGTTAGCAGATGTATTTTACTGATGAGACCACATCTGGAGTGCTGTATCCGGTGCTGGGATCTCCAGTACAAAGAAGACATAGATATACTGGACTGAGTCCAGTGAAGGAGCAAGAAGATGATTAATGTCTCAGAGCATCTGCCAGACAAGGAGAGAGCTGAGTTTGTTCAGTCTGGAGAACAGGGTTATCTTACCAGTGTGTATAAATTACCTGATGAGGGGAATGTAAAGAAAACAGAGCCAGACTCTTCTCAGCAGTGCCCAAGGAAAAGAGGGCACAAACAGAAATACAAGAAATTCCATTTAGCCATAAGGAAAAACCTTTTTTTACTGTATGGTCAAACACTGGAACAGGTTTCCCCGAGAGGTTGTGGAGTCTCCATCCTTGGAGATGCTCAAAACCCGGTTGGACACAGTCCTTTGGCAGCCTGTTCTAGCTGATCCAGCTCTGAGAGGTGGGGCTGGACTAGACAATGTCCAGAGGTGTCTTCCAACCTCCGCTAGTCCGTGTGATTCAGTGATTATTTTATATTGGGAGCAACTGGGAAACATCAACTTGTTTATTATTTATAACACTTTGTCAGAGGCATTTATGGGTAAGCAATATTATTTTGCAAGTTGACATTGTGTGGACTAGTACTGACAGATAGCTGTCTGCATCTCAGTGTGATTCAGGAGCTACAGTACTCAAATCTGTAAGGAGTTGGTAGAACTCATGCTCCAAACTGGTATATATAGAGTTTGCTTTTGACTCCAATAATAACCAGTGCAACTTATCTTCTGCCAGCAAAACACATTCCTTCGAAGCCAATAGAAAATTGTGGTGAGTGGGCCATCGTTTTCATCATTCTTCAAATTCCCCTCTGTGGACAACATTGGAAAGGCCAGCTTTCCTTGATTGTTTTTCCCCATATCTGTCAGTGATAGCACTAATAAGTTTTGAAACAAAAGAACAATTTGTTACTTCAGAATTAGCACCGTGACTGCTCTTTCTATGGAAATAAGGTTATTCTGCTCTAATGAAATTGCTGAGCTGAATGCACAGTTTGAAGTTCATGACCCATTGAAATGATGATTTATGGATCTTTCTTGCAAATTACCTGTGTTAACATCATACATAATATATTTCTATCACTAGACCTTTGAAAGGAGTTTTCTCTTGCCAGATTCTTCTCTTGTTTGTTGTGGATACTTTTGTTCCCTCAATACTGTCCTGTAGGAGGGTTTAAATTTTACAGTGCACTAGAAACCTCTTAAGCTTATGCTTTCAGATAAATGCTTGGTGGTGTCCAGGCTCAGTGCACTTGGGTGGATGTTACAGTGGAAAGTCTTTTATTTTTTTTTGTACTATCACCAATTTACATATGGTCTCAGCTCCGAGAGATCATATTGTCAAGATCTGCACCGAGATGTGACAGAGAAAGAGGTAAGAAGGAAAATGGCAAGACTTATCAGTATGGCCAAGGAAGCTGCAGTGTGATGGTATCTGCTCCCACAATATCTCTCCTTGTGTTCTTGTCTGTGCTCCATGTTAAACTGTTACACGAGAAGACAAGGAAAATCTATGTGAGATCAGAGAATTAGGGAAAATCTATGGTGGATCAAGAAGCATTTTGCTTAGGTAGGATTATAATATGAAAGTCAAAATTAAGTACGTGGAACAAAAACTGCTGGGGAATGGGAACAGTGTGGTGTGGATTTCCCTCTGTTGCATTTCCACTGAATTTCATTCACTGAAAATGCTCAATATATGGCAAATATTTGGGAGACCAGTGCCAGAGCAGTATTTTGCATATTCTGTGGATGGAAGTGTACTGGGAATTTGGTCAGCAGTGTAATTGTTTATATTCATTATAAACAATCTGTGTTATTTGGCAACAAACCCTGCCTTTCTGAGTTGACTCTCGTTGCTGCTGAGATAGTTCCATCAGCTGGTTGTAATTTTACTTTGGGGGCATACAACAGTACATTATATTTCCTCCAAATTATCTGTGGGAGAAACATGAAGAATACACTAAAGGCCCCTTACTCTTGTGGGACTTCTTTTGGCCCTCTTTTGATAGTCTTCAAGGGCCAAGATTATGCAGAATAAGTTTAGTTTGTGTGTGCCTTGTAGCACTGTTACATACCTCTGCATCTCTTTTCTCGATTTTAATTCCCAACTACTTTCATCTTAAACAGTGATGGAAGATAAAATAATTAAGAGAATTGCTATTGAAGGTAAAATGGGGCGTGGGATAGGGGGAAAAGATCTTTCTGTGAAAAAGTTAAACCCCTATTTGACTTTAAAGATGAAGCAAATAGTATAGAAGTAATTTCCTGAGCCTTCAACACAAGGCTGAGTTTATCCCAGTCATAGAAGTGTGGTTTTTGCAAGATGGGACCTTGCATTTGTCCTAGCTACCCTGCACCTGAAGCACTTGCTTGTGCTCCTGCCCAGAACAAGGGGAGTGTGAAAGATTTTATATCTATCAGATATTTGGGAGATTCCAAATGATCCTCTATTGTATGAGAAGGAACTACATCTTCTGCTTTTGCTGCTTTTTTTTTTTTTTTTTTTTTTTTTCCTAAAAGAACAGAGAACAGGCCTGACGATGTATTAGCCAGTAAGCCTCATGGTTAGGATCTTCCACCACCTCAGTCTCAAGTCTGCCCAGAATGGGTCAAAGCAAGGACTCAAAACCTGAACTTTTACATACCACATGTGTGTTCTAACTATCAGGAACTGGTCACTCAAAAGGAAGATTTCTCTGTCACCCCTGAGCTGTTCCAATTTGTAGGAATAATTAAATATTCATTAAACTTAATGAGAGATGGGATTCTACAGTCCAGCAGTCTGAGCATTCACCTTCAGTGTCACTGATGAAGGTTTGAGTCTCTGCTCCAATGACTCCTCAGAGCAAGCAAGCACAGCTGAATTGCTGGACTGGGATTGCTTTCGCTTGACTGACAATTTCCAGGAAAAAAAAAAAAAAGAAAGAAAAAAAAAAGAAACCCTAAACCAAACTGTTTGTTGAAAGAACCCTGACCAGCTCTGCATGAGCCCTACCACGTCCCTGCTAAGACTCTGACCACAGACCTGATCGTACTCAAGCGAAAATATTATAAGAACATGTCTTGGCCAGCAGTGTTTTAGAAGAGCGTTTCATCAGCATGAACAGTTTTACTTCCTCTCCCATGCTGACAGCCTCCACTGTGGGGGAATGTGTTTGTGCTCACACCTGTGCCTGGAGATCACAACTGCACAAGAACATGAAAGAAGTTTTTCCACATACATTAAGTGCTTTAAAAATTTTCAAATAATTTTAAGTTTTCCTGGCTTTCTCCCCTTGTCTGTTTTTGCTAAGCCTATGCTTGTCGTGCGTGTAGGCTTCAAAGTGAGAAAGACTCTTATTCTGAAAGTAGCTGTTTCTACTACGGGAAAGCACATTTGCTTTGGCTGTGATCTTCCTCCAGGAAGGTGAGGCTCTGCTCTCAGCTTACACCCAGGCTATCCCAGCTCGACTGAGTTTGACCCAAGGACAGAATTGAGCTCCTTGTAATCTCTGGTGCTAGAGGCTGAGCTTTAGTTCTCCTTTAGCAAGTTTGGCTTTTTCCCCGTTCCTCCTGCTCTTGGAAAGTGCAGCAGGAGCTTCTCTAAATTTTGATCAGGCGATTTCCATTTGTTCAGTACTTGAAGAGTAGGATTTATTTACTGAGGATTTAAATTTCTCTAAGGTAGAGAGAAACCAAATAGCACTGCTCTTTAAGCATGGCTCCACGTTTAGAAAGCATTGGGTTACACTTTCCATTTGAAGCTTTTCTTCTTAAAAAATAATTCAGACATCCCTCCTGACACTTTCCCGGCACTGCCCCCTCCTTGTAACCCAATCCACCTCTGTCTAAGAGCATAGCTCGCTACTTGCCAGGTGTGCAGGCATGTTTATTACATAAAAGAGTTAAGGTATAATTGTTGGCAACATGAGCTCTGAAAAGGAATTCAAAGAGAGCTTTATATATTTTTAAGTATAAGGTGTGTGCTGTCTTGCTAATGGGATTCAGTATCTGTATTTTAATGTAAATGCACCTTTTCCTCTATCAGCTGTGAATGATAAATTAATTTTATTGACTTTCTGGATGGCTTTTGATTAGAGATGGATCTCTTCCCACAGGCATCCTCTGACATCCTTCCTTTACCTGAGTGCTATCAGAACTAGTAGGAGGGAACCACCATTTCTATTTGAATGAATTCTCTTGTTATTATAGTGTCAGGCACTCAGCATTGTCTGACCCTGCAATCTAGAGGCCCAGAGTTTCTGCACTCCTGGGAAATACTTCTGAAAAATAGTGATAACTAAGATAATAATAATTCTCAGCACTCCTGTAAAGCTTTTAATCCACTGATCTCAAACCAGATACCAGCACTTACTACTAGAGGAAAGCTAAATATGTGGCGTGAGGGATCCTATCATGTGAAGGAGGAAGCCTGCAGAACACAGCACTGGGCTGTTACAAAGGACAACGGTCAATTGTATTGGGTAACTTACTGATCTCACTGTACTTAACAGCAAAATGACTTCAGTGGAGACATAAACACAAAAAAAGTGTTGTGAAAAGTATTGTCATGGTCTCTGTATTCAAAATATGCCTTTTGTGGCAAAGCACTGCAAACTGTGATGCAGATGTTCGCTATCTGTTGCATATCTTGCATGTCAGACATTGGTTTTGACTATTTGGCTTCTTTGTCTATCTAAGTTCTTTCAAACTTGAATATTCATCAATACAACCTATTAAAATAAGCGAAATAATGCAAAAATACTCTGCAAATATTGTCATTATTTCAAATGAATTTGAAAGAATTACTTGTACACCAGATTTTTTTGCTTACATTTCATTGAATTTCAAGAAACCTCATTTTTCTGGGCACCAGTATTCATGGTAAACGGCCTTCCAAGTGTCAATGAACATATTTTGGTGAAGAAAAAAATTTACATTTGCATGTGTACATGCTCATATTTGCTCTGGAAAAGTAGGCAAACATATCCAACTAGGAGGGAGACAGATAATCATGTACCTATACGACAAACTATGGTTAATCAATGCCACATGGCTAACAAGAACCTTATAGCCTCAAAGACAAATTATAGTCAATCCAAAGTGCTAAGAATTGGAAAAACAAATAATTCTATTTCTAAAATAGGTTTGAATAGCAAACACTTCTGAAGCAGATGTGATCTACTTATGGATTTTCTACAAGCAGAAGGAAAAACTGAATTTCCCTGATAAATGACTTGTTGTTAATTATTCACTAAGTCCCATTCTCCTACCTACTTTAATGAACTCTAATATAGTGAATCTTAATACTCAATATAATGAAAGTAAATTTTCACCCTCGGTGCAGTGAGAATGGCACAATCACTTTATTTCTTTATTCACAAAGTGTCAGTCATTCATTTCAACTCTGGATCATTCAATAGAACTAAGATGTGCAGTGAATGTGATTCCAGTCATGTCATCCTGTTAGTGCAAAGTGATTCTCAATAGCACTTGACGGCACACTGCTGGATTGGCTCAGTGCATTAAAACAAACCAAATTATTCTGGTTTTATGTACATATCAGTACTTGTTGACACACTAGTAAATTGTTTTAATAGCCTGTACTTATGAAGGTGTATATCTTTGTAGTTAAATTCCAATACATTGTAAAGTATACTTTACATAGGAAATATTACTCTCTCAGGAAAACTGTAATCACAAAGTTTAGACTCCAAAAATACAGTAATGCTAACTGCTTTATCTGATCTTTGAATAGCCATCATAAGCTAGATGTGTGTGACTGCATCAGAAGCAGGTAGCCCAAGACGCAGGTTTGGAGCAAGGGGATTATAATGCCCTGTCACTTACAGCCCAATTAAATGGTATTCTACTTAGCTATCTGTGGCTGTAACTGCAGCCTTGATGAAAACCAAACCAAGATGCTTTTTTACTTAATCCTCAAAAATAATTTTCTTTAAACAGTCTATAGACTACATTCATATCTTCTGTCAAACAAAGGAGATGATGAATACTTCCCTCAGTTAATACCACTTTCATGCAAAGGGTGTGCATTGGCCTGGCAAAGCAATAAATAAATCCACAGTGAGGAGTACTGGCACTCTTTACTCCTTATTCCTGCCTATGCTTTCAGTTCCATGCTGCCATGCCAACTCAGACGTACAGAAAATATTCTTAGCATGTGTCCTGTTTATGAAGATGGACCAGTTTCCTCCAACTTGTGGTGGTCTTTAAAGCCCAGGAGGAAATAATTCACCTCACTAATATTTAGGGACTTCAGTGCACAGATGACTTGCTGCTGTTGTTAATTGGTTCAGCTGTACAGGTCTGATGTGGTTTGCTACACTTGCTGCTTTTGTTATGAAACATCAAAACACCCAGGAAATCTTATTTTAATGCATGTTCAACCTCTCATCTACCCATGCAGCTATTACTGGACTGTGGTTTTCAAAATGTGATCGGGGAGAGGTGTCTTCCAATTACCACATGAATTAAGATTCATTCCCTGAGTCCAGATACGGAGGGGTAACACACATTGCTGATGCCAGACACAAACTTTGCCTGGCACTAGCATATCTCGCTGATATACCTGCTCTTTGCCTGATTGTGTTCACATCCACCTCTCTGTAGGATTTGGTGTCATCTCTCAAAATAGCTGAACCTTTGGCATTTAAACACGTGATCCGACTCCTTTCAGAGCAGAAATAATTCCTAAAAGCCCTAGAAAATTGGTGTCTTCAATTTGAATACATTCAGCATTAGAAATATATGAGCTACATCTACTTTGGGAGTGAGAGAAGGGGATAGGGTGATGGGGCATTCCAAGAGTGGGAGTGGGTCATTTAGGGGTCCCTTTTAATATTGTATAGTTTCTAGCAGGAGAACCACAACCATGCTGCAAACCTGCCTCCAGGGAAGCCAGATCTGAAAATCTTACAGGAAGGATCTGCAGGGTGAAGTTATTCTCAAAATTACTAATTTTAGTTGCTAGTCCATTAGTATGTTTTATTCTACAGCACTGGTTGGGAGTCGCTGTGTGCTCAGGGAAGAGCTATACAGCTACAGTTGAATGCCCTGTATTTTACAAACACTGATGAAATGTGATATTAAATAGGCAATGCAGATTTCTTAATGGCATGGCTGTCCAATTCACTCACCTGAGTCACAGACTGGTTTGGGTTGGCAGGGACCTTAAAGATCATCTAGTTCCAACCCCCTGCCACGGGCAGGGACACCTTCTACTAGCCCAGGTGGCCCAAAGCCCCGTCCAACCTGGCCTGGAACCCTGCCAGGGAGGGGGCAGCCACAGCTGCTCTGGGCAACCTGGGCCAGTGTCTCATCACCCTCACAGGGAAGAATTTCTTCCTTATATCTAATCTAAATCTATCCTCTTTAAAAAACTCAGTTTAAAGTCATTACCCCTTGTCCTATCACTACATGCCCTCGTAAAAAGTCCCCCTCCAGCTTTCTCGTAGGCCCCCTTCAGGTATGGAAGGCCTCTATGAGGATGTCTGTCTCCTCAGCAAAACTTTTGACAAACGGGAGAATTCTTAGTAAATGCATGCTTTTGGTTGATTCCATCTGCATGCTGAAGTTTTTTTGTTATATGAGAACATATAGAGATAAGAAATCTTAGAACAGCATGAGGTGGTAGAAAAGAATACTCTGGAACCGTCAGGACACTGGAATGTGGAGATTTGAGGTGGTTTGCAAAACACCCACAAATGAAACCTGATATACTGGTTACAGTCCCTCATGTGATGAGCTTTCTCCTTTAGACCTCATGGATGCTTTGTAACGTATCCTCAAAACTGCTAATGATACATCCTCAACGTGCAATGCTTTGCTTTCTGCACAGAAACTATTCCTTGTTTCCTAAAGTACTAAATCCGTCTGCAAAGATGCGCCATAACCATTAACAGCATGAAAGGAAAATGTGATTTACTTACATTTCAATCACTGATTAAACAGCAGTCTGTAACAGAACAATCTTAACTGGATTAGGGAAAGGGTAGAGGATGCAGAGTTCTGTATATAGCATGTAGAAATAAAAAGTCTTTTTTGCTTGCATTTTTCATGACGGGAACCTGATACACAAATAATAATGATAGTGACAGAAGTGCAATGGATAGATTCTCTTCTGCAAGAAAGAAGCCAGACCATACAGAGTTTCTGTCATGCTAAAAAAGCTCAGATTATTAGGCATATGTATGTATGAGATAAAGTGGATCCGTGGGCCAATGGAAATATTGTATTTGCATTAGTGTATTCCACTTGCTATAGAGTATAATATAGTTGGCAGGAATATTATTACTTTTTTTTTTTTTTTCTTTTACAGTAAGTGTTATGTTTTATAATACTTATTCTTTGAAGAATAACTAAAGGATTTGGCTTTGTCCTTATTTCTATTTCTCCAGGGCCAGAATCCGTTCCCATTAAAATCAGTAAATTTTGGTTTTGACTTCAGTGGTATCAGGGTGGAGTTCCAGCACAATCTGCCTGTAGAATACCGTATTTATCCAGTTTTTCAAATTCAGTAAATACTATTGCTCTCCTCTGTGTAAAGAATGTGGTCAGCTAAAGGGTACTCAGCTCCGTTAGAAATAAGCATACTTTACTGGCTAAACTTTTCAAAGGGGTAATATATCAAACATGCCAAAAGTATATTTAGCAATACCAGAGATTGTGCAAATTTTAGTCTTAGTTTCTAAACTTTTTTAAAAAGCACACACATACTGGAACAGTAGCAATCCCAACATCAACTGCTGCCTACCAAGCTGCTCCCACTTCAAGTGATGGAAGGGAAGAGACGGAGGGAAAAGGGACTAGCTGGGTTTGGCACAGGGAGATTCACATATCCTCAGCATCTCTCTGGTCTGTTTGCTTAGATGGGGACATGTTTCCATTTCTAGTTCAGAAGGTAAGGGCTTACTCTGATGAGCCAGCTGAGCTTCTTCAATAGTCACCTCCCACCTCTAACCCTTCAAGTCTGCACATTTTCCATAGTGAGGATTTGCTTTGGCTGAAAGGAAGGAGGGAGGCATTGACACAGCAGTTCAACTGGCAGCCTGGAGCGAACAGTAACTTCTTGCAAGCAGGCTGTAACAAACCGCTGGAGGCAGTAGAGAATGTGTGCCCAGAATTGTGATTTTTTAAAAATCAGGATGGAAAAAAAGCAAACTAAATGTAAACACCACTCCCACCCCCCCACACCCCCTTCTCCATATTTACATATAAAAAATCCACTCCGAAGTTCATTAACGTAAATAGCTTCAATAATCACCGAATCACACAGTCTTTATTTCCAGGACTGAATTACGATCCAGCATTAAAATTTTCTGGAGTGGAACCAACCCCAAACCTCTGGCCTTCTGCTAATAACACAGCAACAGCCTGCCTGAAAATATTATTCCATCATACTGCTATGTACAAATCATACAACAAAGAAGCTGTTCTTGTGAAAACAAAGCCTAGAAGCAACCTGCTTGTTGCATCCATTTATTTTGTTTTAGTGTTGGTTTTTTCTTTGTTTTAATGTTCACAAAAGCTATTACAAATTATTTGGGTCTTAAACTTCTCTTGGCTGCGTACATGCAGCTCCCAGTGATGTTAGGAGAAATTAGTCACTCTTCACATGAATGATAAAGACAAATGATGTGATTCATCTCACCTAACTTCAGCCATAGGCATTGTTGAAGGAATTTTATAGACATATAGGTCTGAAGAGACATACAGACATATGGCTGAAGAGATGAGTGCCCTCAGCCCATACCACTGGTCATTATTTTCCCTCTCCTGGAGGTTACTGCTACCTCAGGTTGGCCAGCTCGGCTGCATGTGGGAACACCCCAAATTTATGCCAATCAAAGTGAACCAGTTTAGCTTGAAAAGTTTCATATTAGATGGTACCAGCCTCTTCCTGCTGCAGATGGAAGACTACAGAAAAGAAGATACTATAGGAGGTTGAGCTATTATACTACAGGAGATTGAACAGATATATCGAAATATGGCATTGCTCTTGTTAAATTACATACAAAATGTCACTGTATGATTTTAATTTCCTTAACATCGCTGTGAACTAAAGAAAGCTGCCTTATCTCTGTGGTCAGCATAAATGCTGGTTTTCCTTTTTTTCTGCATCTTCCTAATTAGTGTATTTTCACAATCCGTTAATTCTAAAACTTGTGAACTCTATATTGTAACTCCACAAAACCAGCAATAGCTGCTCTCTATTGCATTCACTAAAGCAGAGCTGCTTAGAATGGTAGATGGAGAATTTAATGATGAGAAAAAGGATGTGAAAAAAATGTGGCTTCTCACTTATTTCAGGTCAAGCCCTTTCCAAGCAGAAAATGGAGAACTGGGCACTTTTTGTGGATGGCTTTAATTGCATGACAAGAAGAATGTAATCAGACCCTGCCGTATGCATTGTTCCTATGAAAATTTGCAACATCCGCTGCTGCATAAATGTAGGGATTATTTAAAAACAATTATAATTTATCACAAATATTTAGATAACATAAAGCAAAAAGAAGTGCATCTATATACTGAGCTGCTGGTTCTACTGTTTTCAATAGACTTAATAACTTTTCAGAGTAAGACTACAGGGACACACACCACCAACAGGCTCCAAGCACAAAAATGACTAAATGCCTCCAAATTCAGCTGTGGGCAGAAGAATGAGATGTTTCTGGGAGATCTTCATCCATGGCCAGATGTTTTCCTCCCCATTATGGAGAAGCTTAGCAGCTTTCAGACGGCCTCTGCGAGTCCCTAGCGTGTTTTCAGGCTACTGGAGGATGACTTTAATTTGCATGTTAAAAGATGGGCAGACTTCCTTTATAGGTTGCTTTTCTGCAGTCCCTCACAGTTTGCCCCATAAGTAAGACCTTCCCTGCAGATGGCACGATAGAAGAAATGGGAATTTCTTCTCTACAACAAACAGCCTGTGTTTGTTCACCATACAGTTTTCCAAATGCCCAATATTTCTCTTGGCAAACGTTAATGTACTAAATATACACACATACGTACATATGTAAGTGTATGTAGACATATATAGGTATATGTATGTATGTATAAATTCTCAGGGAAATTTTTTTCATTCACCGAAGGCATCTGTTGCTGATCAGGCCTCCAGGGGAGCCTGACCTCAGAACCTTTTCTCCTCAATGAGCAGTAGAGTGTCTCAGGGCTATAAACATGCATGGTAAAACTGCATAAAATTAGCTCAGGGCTCTGCATATTGCAGTGATGAACTGCACGAGCACCTGAACCTGTTTTACTTTGGCAGCAAAACAGCAGAAAGAACAACTGAAGAGGTTATCGGGCAAACCAGCATTCCCTCTGCAGAGAGGGGGTCTCCCCCGAAAAGGCAAACCTAAGCCAAAGTCAACCGCAGTTGAACACAATGCATTCATCTAACTGGATTAATCTGCTAATAGGACATTTACGTGGATTTAACACTTTTAAGACATTTGTGAAATTCGGTTATTGACAAAGGGAAAAAATAGAACCTCCTCTGGATGCCTTGTACCTACTTAAATCAGCAACTAATGAAAACAAATTGTATATAAAGGATTTTAATATTAAGTTAATGATGACATATTCCAAAAGCAGTACACTTAGAATCAGTCTGTAATAGCAAGCTAACAGATGTTGGCATTTTTATTATTAATTATACATTTCATTATCATATGATGATTGTCAAACATCATTTGACAGCAGAAAACGTATAAATGATTCACACGTTTTATGTTGTAAAGATGATACTGTGCTTGATTTTTTAATATGCTGATTTAATATGCTAAATACAAAATATACCCTTTGTTTTAGCAGCCTGAAATACAGACAGCTTCTCTACAACACCAAAGACTGACTAATTTAATATGGGTTGAAGCTCTTAAAAAGAAACAAACTGAAACAGCTGTCACATTTGAAGGTGAGGCATATATTTTAAGATTACCTCAAGTAGCAACAGAAGGTAAAAAATATCAATGTATATATTTAACAAGTGTCATTTGCCTCTGTCATTCATGTGAAACAAATGTGTTGGGAAATAGTGATGCTAACAAGTTGCTATCCAATCAAGATAAAATTGGGGAACAATTTATGCAATATTTGCAGCATGAGTGCATTTTACTTGGAATTTGTTTAAAATTCATAAAGTTTCATCTTCAAAATGAAGCACTGGAGTTATCTTAGTGATTTCAAATCACATTACATGTATCCTTCAGAATGCAGTTTCAGCAAAGCCTGCTGTAGGTACAGTAAATATCTCCAAAAAAATATTTGGGGAAGAAGTGTAAATCTCCACTGCATGTCAGAGCAGACAGATCAGAGCTCTCCAAATCAAATACTGGTACACTTATCTTTATAATCACCCAGGATTTTTTTTTGCTTACTGTTTTCTTGATCAGCATAATCTTTGTTCATTGAATAAATGTTAAATACTGTAAATGACAGTTCTCTGAGGGCTATGCTAGTCTCAAGACATCATTTAATCTAATACAATCAAACAGCAGTCATGTCTGAGAGAAAGGTGAGTACATTTCGCAGTCAGTTTGATATTTTTTTTTAACAGAAAGGCTCATTTAGTAATTGTTAAACAAGTCATAAACATCCTTGCCAAACTCCATCACTTCAAAAGGGATGATTGGTAAATGAAAATGGATCCAGATTACCCTCTTTGCTTCTGCAGGGCATGAAGTGCTCGGACAGAGTAATAATTCTGTCTTCCTGTGTCCCTCACACACACTTACCATTTCAGAATTAAGTTTTTCCAATGATCTCTTTTCCCTCTTTGTTCAAGTTTCACAGTTAGACCATCCTTCCCATTCTGTATTAGCACAGTTCACAGGAAGGCTATTTCAACTTCGTTTTCTAACACTTATCTGCTTAAAGTGCACATAATGTATGTCTGAAATGTAGCCATTATCCAGAGCTCTGATTGTAGCAGGAGATTACTCTTAGGTGACTCACAGAAAATAGTTTAACCCTAAAAACCTGGGTTTTAGATACAGGAGTGCTTTTGAAACTTTATCAGATTTAAATTTTCAGATTGTCAGAATAAATGTAATTTCTTTTAATTAACCAAGGGACATTGTCTCATTAAAAATAATAGATTTTTAAGGCACAGCAACAACACTGGGGTAGCTCCTCAGCAAGTGGCCACTAAACCCACCAGAACTATAGAGGCTGCATCAGCTGGTCATCTGTGTTACCATCCTCTTCAATTATTACTGTGCAAGGAGGTTAAATACTAAATTTCTGTTTCTCATTGCTATGAATATGCTTTCTTCATTCCTCTTGCTTAGACAATGGAAAAGGAATGCTCTTTTCCACACAGCATTTTTCATTCAATAGCATGATACTTGGGCTTCCAAGTGCCCCAGAGGCATTTTGATTAGTGTCACCCCTTTTCCTGATGTTTGGAGTAAAAAAACCCTACTCTTTTAGCAGCAGATTTGCTTAAGGCTGAGAAAAGGATGATATTTACACTGACATTTTCTAAGTTGTACCATTGTCTGAATGTTCTGCTTTTGTAGGATTATTCCTGGAGGATCTATTTAGTGTTGGTTCTGGTTTGGTCTTTCTTTTTATGTTTTATTTACCCTGTGCCTGTTTATTGTTTGCAAAATACACTGAGTGTGGGATCTCAAAGGGTCATTTTCCATTGCTGCCCTCTGCTGTATTATCAGCAATCTGTTATCCAGCATGTGCAGAAATCAGGAATGTTTCAAGGGTATAAAGAGAAATTTCTCAACAGTTTGTGCTCACAGTTTTCTTTTGAGTCCTGTGGCCCTATAATAATCTAGGAAACATCCCTGTCCATTACTCGTTATCAGACTCTTGCTTCTTTGGCTTCTGTGTGGGTATCACCATTCCTTCCTGGACATCAGTGTTTGACATATGCTCACCACTTCCACTTGTCCTACAGGCTGTATTGGCAGCACACATCACAGAATCATAGAATGGTTTGGGGTGGAAGGGTCTTTAAAGATCCAACCCCCTGCCATGGGCAGGGACACCTTCCACTAGCCCAGGTTGCCCAAAGCCCCGTCCAACCTGGCCTTGAACCCTGCCAGGGAGGGGGCAGCCACAGCTTCTCTGGGAAACCTGGGCCTGTGTCTCATTGCCCTCACAATAAAGAATTTCTTCCTTGTATCTAATCTAAATCCACCCTCTTGCAGTTTAAAACCTCATCCTGTCACTACACTCCCTGACAGAGTCCCTCCCCACCTTCCCTGTAGGCCCCCTTTAAACTGGAAGGCCACCACAAGGACCAGTAATGATGTTTTGACCTAATTGCCCATAAGTAGTATTGAAATTCAGCATGGAGTATATCAAGATCTACTTTCATTTCATTTGACTTTCCATCATGAGGAGTACTGAGAACCTCTTATCATAAGCGGTAACAAGGTTTCTTCTTGAATTACTGAGCTTCAGCCATACCAGGACCTGGCAGCTTTCCAGCACAACCTATAAACTGACTGAAGCTGAGTAAACAAATTATAGTGAATTTATAGTGCACAAATTTAGCCTCTCATTCTGTTTGTGATCTGTCGGTGAACAGTTTACAGCTTGTGTTGCTTCATTCATAATTCAAAATCTTTTGGCAAAGCATTTCGGCAAATAATCCTACACTTGTATGTGGTGAATTTTTTGCAGGTCTTTGGGATATTTAAGTCCAAAGAGGTGTTAACAAATTTTAATGGAGGCACTGGCTTCTGTCCCTTTCGACTAGGTGACAATTAGTCTTTGTATTAAGCTTGTTCATATTCAGCATCCACAGAAGTTGCTGCCTGCCTTTTTTTGTGGGGTAATGGAAAATTTTTCCTTAAAATATTACGAAGGCACAAATGTATGTTAAAGGCAGCTACCAAAGGACAAAAAAGCCCAACAAAACAAATGACCATTGCACTAAGATTTAACTGCAAAACTGAGTCACAAGCAACAAAACAGGTTTGTAGCCTAAAGGTCTCTCCTAGAGCGAGGTTTCAACCTGTTGTGAATCCTATTGGACTAAATCTTAACAGAAGAAAGTACTTAGCTGGTCAGTTTAGTAGAAAATAACTCATATTTTTCCTTCCTGAGCTAAAATCACATTCCTTACTACATAAACCTAAATCCTACTGACAAAAGCTAGGACCGAAAATCCTATTGGCAAACTAGGACTGACTGGGCCAGCATATTTCAGTGCAAAAGTTATGTTCTCTAGTGGCAGATGTAGCCACACTGGAAAAGCCAGGGTGATGCCAGACACCGGTCCCCAGCAAGCACGGCAAACCCAGAACCAGAGTCCACCATCACCTTTCCCCACTGTAGTTGCTGGATAAGGAGTTCTAATGCAAGTACAGCTCTTTCCAGGCTCCTGCCTCATCCTCTCCCTTCTTTTGCAGGAGCTACAATATGAACACTTAAAAACTGTTATAACAGGATAACAACTAAAACCACACAGCTTGCTGTCTGCTTTGGTTGCACAACGCAGTCATTGTCTTAGCACTAGATTTTATTAACATTAACTTATTAATATAAATACTGTAAATGCAGTATTTATATTAATAATATAAATATAAATCCCAAATAGGTACAGGCCCCTTAAATATTCCTGTTTTGCCACTGTATCCTTTATGTAAAGAGACCGTCATTGGTCAGAATGATTACCCCAAGTTTTTCAATTTTACCAGTGAATCAGGGGATAATCCACTCTTTGCTCTGCTCTACCAGAATTTTACTTAAACAACAAGCTGGATGAAATACAGCTGGGTGTAGAAGGCCATCTCAAAGCCTGTGCAGCTCTTAAGCTGCATTTAGATGTTATTTCAGGTTTATTTGAAAGACAAACATGGTACTTAAATGATACTGGACAAATCCTACTTATCTTGAGCAAACTCATTGTGCATATGTGGGTATCTGTGGAAGGAAAGACAGAAGACACTGGAACACTGTCAAAGAAAAATCCTTTTTTAAAAAAAGCTGATGGAAGCTAATGTAAGTATTAAAAGCAATTATCCAAATGTTTCTATATTTGCTCAGCTGTAAAATTAGCAGAAAGATTGGTATAAAACTCAAGTAAAGCTTTAGAAATGTTTTAATGACATATAAACCAAGAAATTTTCAAATGATCACAATCCAGATGGTGCAATATGCTTTGGAACATGGTGGTAGTAGTTCATCATAAGACACTACCATCCATCCTGGCTCTGCACCATCTGCATTCATGAAACTCTACCAGACCTCTTATCCTGACTCACTAACCTGCTGCCAGGCATCCATGCTTACGGCAAATTGTATAAAATTATCAAATGCATTTAGAAAGCCTTTTTTGCTTCCTCAAAATAAAATTCGGTAAATACCATAATACTTATAATGAACTAACAGCAAGAAGTCACACTGTACATGTCTCAGGTGGTCTGGAATTCTAGATGATCTTGAGATACAGGTACCTTATTAAACCCTGCATTAAGCTTGTAGCAACACCAGGTCCAGTTCTTGCTCCAGGTACATCTAATTAAATGGTTTCCTACGTTTCCCACTCTCTCTCACATAGACATGTGCTACTGGCAGAATCAGCTGACTGCGATTTGGAGACCTGGCAACTCTACCTTTGCCTATGCTGATATACATTTGAGGATGGAGACTAAATGAAGTGATTAGGTTTTTACATGTGCCTTGGAAAGGGACTCTGACCTGAATTCACTCTCTCTGCTTTTTTTACTTACCCTCCTAGCCTACCACGAACAACCAGCAAATGCAGTATTTCAAACACCCTCATTCACTCTAAAGGTAGATTTAAAGAAAAGCCTCAATTTTAGCCAGAAAAGGAACGCTTCAACCATAATGACAAAAATACTATTTAAACAAGAATTGTAAGAACTTTACAATATCCACAAGACTTTCTTAAAGTTGGAAACTAAATTCACAGACTGAGTATTTCTTTAAAATTAAGAGTCCTTTTGCTGTGTTAACATTTTTCCTTCTGTGCTGTTGCAACCACTCTCCCACTCCTTTATCTGACTGATATGGTAATAACAGGTCCTAGGGCCATATGTTCAAATACATTAGAATTCATGATGACTTTGTTCTAGTTTCTTAGTTCTTATTAAGGCTGACAATCTTCAGGGAAAACGAGCTTTTCTAGCACAACTTCCTCAACACTGTAAAAGATTAACATGTACAAATACAATGTTTGACTGCACAAGCGTTTGTGTATTGATTGTAGGCCTGATCCTGTTCGCACCTACTTCTGGGCATACTGGAAACAGTTGCCTTGCCTTCAAAGGGAATCTCCCGGCAATTAAATTTACTGGTATGAGCAAGAATTTCCAGGATAAGGCCCTAAATATGTGTAGATATGAGTGGAAACAAAACTTTGGCTGGAGATAACAGGATCAGAGACACAGAGCAAGCTAGCACATGCATTCTGAAAGCAAGAGATCCTAACCCGGGCCTGATCCTGCCCGGTGGCAGACAAGCTATGCTAACGACTGCCCTCAGCCATACCCCTGGCGGCAGCCCGGGTGAGACCTTACAATTGAAAGATGGGCCTTTGTAGAGTGAGACTGAAGTTAATGCCAATCTTAGCAGTACCTGCATGTTAACTAGGGGAGGTTGAAAATGTTTTCAAGGTACATAACATTCACAGATAGGTGGTTTCAGAGGAAATCAAGTTATTCAGAAATAAGATCATGTTGTAAATAGTTGGGCCAAAAGAGTAAAATCAGAGAAGTATAAATGTTATTCATTGACATTTTCTAGGTGAAATATTTTGACTTTTTGTTCCAAAATGACATTGCATTTTCAAACTGACAGACCCATTTGGTTTTTGGGATGAAAAAAAGGTAAATAACCCTCTTACAAAATAAAGTTCTTTGTCTCAGGTCAAGCAAAATGTTTTGCGTCAGATGAGACTGACATTTAAATATATTTTTTCCAGGCTAGACACGAGCAGAAAAATACCGCTCTAATCTTGACACATCCTGGTAAATGTGTAAAACTGAACAATTGTTTCCAAATATGTACACTACTGGGAAAAACAGCATTGTTGCTTCAGCTTTCAAGCAAGGATGTAGTTGTTGAATTGGGCTACTTGAAAAGAACCCACCATACGGTTTTATTAAAAGGTCTTTCCAATTAACAAAACAGCTGTGTTTAGGATTACAAAAAACAACCCCAGACTTCCTTAGAGCTTGTCTGGCCATAAATCTGCTGTTAGACATGCAGAGATTTTCACCTCTCCTCACATAAGATGTTCCAAGGTTCTCCTGGCCAGCCTTCAGGACACAGGGTCCCATTTTATGAAGTTAAACTACTTTAGTCTGTGACCTTTAAGATTAACTGTTTGGGGATTTTCTTCTAACACGTATTTTTAATCCGTTATCCAATTCGTGCAATTGTTTTAGAGCAACTGTGCTTGTGAAATGCACTTTGTAGAGCTTAAAAAAAAAAAAAAAGTGCTAAGGAAGGCTTCTTATTTATACAGCGAGGCTGCGTATTACATTTGCATAATATGATATCAGAAGAAATAAATGGCACCAGAAATAAGTGTATGGAGGGAAGTGCTAATGAGCTGTGCAGAACAGGGAAAGAGTATTTTTTCACTGAGGCTATGGATCTACATTTTGGGAGAAAGAAAAGTCATAGAATTTTTTTCTAATGAAAACCTGAACAAAGAGATACTGGATCACATTCCCCCTTTGTTAAGATGTTTACAGATCTGAGTATTAATAAAACATGCATACTAAGCTGTAGAGCCAGAAAACATGCACAGTGGAGCATAGTATCACAGAGGCAGTTTAATGTGCTAGCTGTGCTCCACTAACATTATGTAGAACAGTGAATGTACCTGAAAAAGTCTAAGATGCAGGTGCATACGTAAACACTCATGCGTGAGAAAAACATCTCACTGAACAGGGCCAGCCCATGTAAAGTAAAGGGGACTTAAAGCAAAGGAAATAAAGCTAGTTGGAATTGACCTGTTCTAGAGATCTTGAAGAGATGGTGGTTAAAGAATGACATTAGCATAGGTTCAGCATTGTGTTGTCACATCCTTCACATGTAATTTTTCAACCCAATCTATCACTGTGCTGTGTACAGTCATTTGAGAAAGGGACCAAGTTCATGCATCTGTTTTTTTCTGTTTGGAAGAGGATATTCTGTTGTGCGAAGCATGCCTCCATTTCTGCTTAAGTCAATGGAAATGTTACCCATTGACATCTGTGGGAGCAGAACTAGCTCCTGTGCTTTGGCAGCTGCCATCCTTCTCTGGTGAGGTTCATCAGTGCTCCCCAAAGACTTCAAGACCCAGTGACTGATGCTGCAGCAATACAGCAGAGTTGAACAGCGGAAGGAAAGACTGCATAGTTGACAGCGAACCCACCTCTCAGGTGTCCTTCCGATTAGAAGTCTTCTGTATGCAAATGTAGAAAACCAAAAAGACTTGAACGGATGTTAAAATGTCTAATTGTTAACCTAGCTGCTAGTTTCACTGCTCAGAGAAAAGCTAGAAAATATTTCTTAAAAAACAGCTACCATCACAACAGTGACTCACTGCAAGGTTTTTCTTGGACAAACATGCTCACTGAAGAAACAAAACAAAACCAAAGCCCAAACCAACAAGCTGTCCTCTCAATTTATGGCCCTTTTAAAATACCTTGTATTATTGATGGGACATGGCTTCACAATTCTTTTTTTTATATTTTACTTTTTTTGACATTACACAGAGAGGAATGCGCAGTGCACAGCCAGTCACTGCATCTGGTGGATAATTTTATGTCCTGCTCAGATGCTGGAGTATATATGGTCCCACGGTGAGTACATCCAATAGACTTTTTTCTTCAGTGGGGCTATAAATACAAGTAAAAGCAAAGTACTGCACATAAGGTACCTATATATTGCTTTAGTGAGAAGTGAAAGATGCTGTGGACTTTGGTTGTGTGGATTCATTCTCTCTTACAGCATACTGAATAAACTGATATCTTTGTTCATGGAAAGGTGAATTTCTCCATGGGCAGTGTGTTCCAAAGAAAATCTCTGAGGCATCAATTACGCTGCTTACCCACGGTGCTTTCTGCCCTGCTATCCCTGTGGTCTGGGATGCAGGTAAGACAAATTTGAGTAAGATCTGCCACTTTCTTCTGGTTTCTCCTGGTGACATTTTAGAAAGGCTTTTCCGGATACATGTTAAGCCTGATGGTGAACTATTTTGGAACTTTCCAGCTTCACAGTTTACAGTTGTCACTCTCATTGCTAACACTGGCATGATGGCCATTTTGCATATTTTGGAGTGTTGCTAAGGTCAAGTAAGATCTAGACAAAACTGTGTGAGAAAAACAGTAAATTGCTGTTTTGTTCAAAACCTTCTGTCAAGTCCTACTCTTGGAATCCAGGATAAATTCTGCAAACAGAAAACCCCCTCAAAACCTGTATTCTTTCCTAAAAAGCCAGAGGCACAGAAATACAATGCTGAAGCTTTTAGCCTACCATAGTAATACTGTGGAGTCCTCTGAATGAGGAAAGTATCAAATCTCATTGCTCACATCTTCACGACTTGTTTTTACAAAAAGTCAGGCAGCCTAGTTACATCATATTTTAACAGTCCAGCTTGGGTTTGGAAAAGTGCCTGAAATAAAGCATGTGAAAGTCTTCTCCACTATCAAAAATCTAGTCTAAACCCACAGAAGAGTACTTTCCACCTCAAGTAGTCCCAGTGAACTCACTACAGACACCTGTGAAGGAAGTATTACCTAGTCACACAAAATTTCACAATCTTGTCCTGAATCTAGAGTGCCAACAATCAAGAAGGTGTGCAAGGCAATGGTTTGTAATCCAGCAGAATCTATAGTAGTGGCTCAGTCAAGCCGCATGTAGAGAAGTTTTTGACTGCCTTTGGGTTATAGCACAAAAAGGAAACAATTCTTACTGCAGTATAGTGAAGAAAGTTGCGCTCCTGTTACTAAACTTCTGTGAAATATTAATTTGCTTTTGAAGGGGCACCTGAATGTTTCCTCTCCTGCTCAGAACTAAGAATCTTCCGGGTTTTATTTTCTGTCCAAACCTAAGGACTACACGTTAGAACTCTGATATTGAGGTCTGTCTTTGTCTTCAAATGATTTAGACTGTGGCATACTTTTGATGAATACCTAAAAGCATCTCTAAGAAATCAGTGTGTGGAGAGAGAGGGGAGAGAGGCAGTATCTGTCCATGGATTGGGCCAGTTTCTGCTTTCAGTCACAGCTGGAAGGATTCCATGTTGGTGTAGCATCAAACAGGCATGTACATCTTCTCTGAGGGCTGCAGCAGGACACAGAGATCCCGGGTCTGCTGCTTAGCTAGCTGAGCTGGCACACTCCTGCATTTCAATGCTGTCGAGTAAGGCAAGGCTAACACATAAACTGGAACTGCATAGCTATGCTGGCACAGCACTGCAGCTGAACTGTAGAAGACCTTTGCTGTAAAAGACCCAAGGCTACAGGCCTGACAGGCCTGAGGCTCCCTCCAACACCCCGCACTGGACCTGCAGAGATGCCCTCTGGCAGGCAATGTCTCTTACTCCACGCTGTATTATCCTTGTGGGGACCAAGCGCATCCCTGATCGGTACATCAAGAAGTAGCCCTGCCCTTTTCTACATCCAGCTCATTTATGTAAGGGCTTGTTTTGCGTTTTGATTGTTTGCCTTGCAAGGTGCATGTACAAGTTTCAATCCTGAGAATGAAGTGAAATCAGATTTTGCTTTTGGCTTCCTAATCCACAATATTTGTTATCTACTTTTTCAAGCACCAGCGTTTTGGCAATCAGAAAGTCTCAAAACCGCAACAAAACCTCTTAAAGAGCAATCTGGGTTTAGTCAGAAAGCTTTGTCAACTCTGGCTCAGCAGAGTTAGTTATCCTGGTTAACTGTATCGATGGTGACAACTGTAATTACTAGAGATGAGATCGCCCGTACTATAATTACACTTCAATCTTCAATGTGAGCTGGACTGTAGAATACATAGATTCTCCCAATTACAAATAGGTTATGGAGAGCATAGTACTTCTGTGCTAATCATGTTTGTTATTTTATAGAATAAAAAATATGGCACCAGCTAAAAGGATTGTTAATCTGAAGCAGCTTTGCTGATTCAAAGGCATTAATCCTCAAAGCTGCACTGTTACGTGGTTTTTCAAGATAACCACACTATAGAAACACAGAAGGGGTTTTTTAACCTAAATAGGTACTAGGTATTCAACACAACTGCCAGTACTTGCTACAATATTCATGTGCAGAACATTAATAAAATATCGGTGTTTATAAGAAAAAGATCTCCTTTCAAAATCATGTATTAAATATAGGAATAATTATTTAAATTTTTTTAAAGTCCAACGTAATAAACATACGCTATGCCTGTAAAAACTTGTTCAAAGAACGTGGACAAAGAACAAGGAAACTGTATGCATTTGGCCTCTCTTACAGGTTTGCAACACATCAACAATGAATGTAACTTAAAGGAAAAAAGTGTGTTTGAAGGTAAAAGGATGCCGAAACATTTATTTTCAAAAACAGTGAAACTATTAAAGACAATATTCTAATCTGCTTCACTGAATGCTCAGCCTTCTGTGGTCATGGGACTCTTGTTTTGGCTTTTGTTGAGGTTTCCAAAGAGGAAGGATTATGTATTTCTTTAATTAGGTTAAAAAATGTTATTGCTGATTTGAAACCATATCTACATACATGTATTAACTTCAGTTTCCCAGGAAGGCCAATTCACCTTGGTTTTATGCAGCTTTTACTCTAATTTTGCTTATTTTTCAGCACTGATTTAGAAATATCTACGATTCATGTTTTGGGAAGAGGGGAACGAACCAATATATCTTTTTCTCTTCTTTCCTTTTTTTTTCTTTTTTTTTTTTTTTAAATCCCGAGGCTCAACTATGTCTGATATATTAAAGACCACATAGGTTTAATGAAATCCATTTATGATTTTATGAGTAAAATCTGTCCCTGAGCACCACTTACGCTCACACATATGCTATCACCACAGAACTGAAGTGGTATGCTAGTGGGGAAGAGGTCTTGCTCCTGCTCTTTGCAGAGGGGTGAATTTGAGTTTCTAGTATTGAAATCCGCAGTTTTGCATTCATGCAGCCATCACATTCTCCTTTGCAAGTGCCAAGTGATGGCACTGCAGAGAAAGCAAGCACCATCTGTCTCCACTGCATGTGCTCTCCATGCAATGCTTTCTAGTGGGAAGAAAGAGTGGTCCTTGCAGGAACTGCTACTCTTGCCACTACCTCTGCAGCTTGTCTCCTGGCCACTACCTCTGCAACTTGTGTCCTGGCCTGCACAGTACAGAGCAGTGCCTGGGGGAGAGCAGGCAAAGCTCTGACATGCCACAGCACAGTCCACTGTGGTGGGAGACCTGTGCCAGGAAAAGGGCAGGTGCATGGTTAACTGCCCATCACAGCCAGTGAGTGTTGAGAACTAAACTACTTCCTCATCACACATCCTCGGATCCAGTGTACTGCCTCTTCAGGCTAGCGGCAAATCCACAAACTGCTCCCAGATTTTGGGGGAAAAAAATCTGGGTTTTTTATTTCACAAGTAAGAATTTTCCAAATAATGTAACAAACTGGGAGAGGTAAGTTTTATAGCTCAGCCCAAACCTAGTTTGAATCTACTTAAAACATTACTCGGGTGTTAGTATAATAACAATCCTCAACACAATTTCCCTGTTTCAAATAGATGTTAAAAGTAAATGTTTGGATATCGTATATTCTGGATAAAAATGATTTCTAATTATAGCCATCTTCTTTCACTCACTTTTTCTGTGTATAACTTGCAATTACCTTTTTTAACAGTTTGACTGTAAGTATAAAACACTGTGGAAGATTTTTGAATTAAAATTACATTATCTTATCAGGTACTGTTACTGCACATTATATGATAGAAGCTCTTGGGGATATTCAATTTATTTAAGTTATTTAAACTATGATTTCCCTAATGTTACAAATAGGTTAGTTCACTGTTGTCTATTTTGAAAAGTTTGGTATTGTATCTCAAAATGAGTCTATGAAACCCTGATTAAAAGAAAATGCCTAGGCATACATTCAGCCTTAAGCATGTGATTCCCTTGAAATAAATGGTTCTACTTTCATATTCAGAGGTAAGCATCCCTTGAAATAAATGGTTCTACTTACATATTCAAAGGTAAGTATGTGCTCACTGCTTTGTTGAGTTGGGGCCTCAGACTTTTCCAGAGATTTTAATATCACATTTGCAAACCAGATGGTAGTGTCTTAGTTTAGCAACAATGGAGCAAAGTGTCCTTCGTTTATACTTTAATCTCAGAAAATGAGATCAAGACATTTTCAGCAACTAGTTGATTGATACTATGTGAAAGCTGAACAACCTTGTTAATTAGGCAGTCCTGCTGGAGTGTCTGAAGTGCACTGAAACCGTAATTAAAATATAACATTACAGTGATCTGTGGAGGCAACCTGCTTTAACCCTCCCTGAAGAACAGGCTTTCCTGAAGGTGCACTGCGGCATTCGAGGGGCAGACAAAAGAGCGCTGCCATGTGATCCAGCTACAGAGGTTAGCAGCTTTCAGTTTCATAAAAGGATTAATCAGACTGGAAAACCAAAGACAAAAACTGGCTTTCTCCAGCGAAAGATCTGAGTATTCAGTGACTACATTCCACTTTATTTGTTTGGATGCCCACTTCACAAACACAAACAAAAAAAGTAACTTTGTGGACTCCAGAAGGCTCACACTAATGCCTTGTGAAGAGATCCTTTTGGCCACAGCAGAAAGGCAGAGATGGCTGATGGAAGTTTCTCATATGCACTGCCCCAAAGCAATGAATATTCAAGAGGTGCTCACCTTACCAACTGGACAAAATCTTCCAAGGAAATTGGAAGGGGGGAAAGGAGAGGGAGGGGAGTCAAGTTCATATAATGACTGATGTTGTGGAGGTTGAATTTGTTGAGACCATCCTGAAAATAGCTTCCTTACGGCTGCAGGGAGAACTGCAAGAGGAAACTTCAGCAAACCCCAACTTCTTTAGATAAGTTTTCCACAGCTACTTAGTAACTTGCTTGGTTTGCAGATCACATTCCGTATTTTCAACTCGCTCAGCAAGCTCAGAACAAAGCTCACAGATGGATGCGCTATTTTGATGCAATTAACTGTATATTTAGATATACTCTTATTACACTTTTGGACTCTGTATAGAAATGTTTAGTTTAAAATAAAACTGAGACAATTGATGTTTCCGTAGTTTTAATTACTGTCAAAATTTGTATCCACTTTCTGAGCTCTGGAGGCTGATTTTGGCTTGGATATTTGTTTTGTCTTTATTCAGAGACGCTTTGGGCAATTGGAAATATCCTTTCCGGAGATGGCAAAATGTGATGTAAAAACCCCATTTCAGTCAAAACTCTGAATACTGGATAAACCAGAAAGTGTTAAAATAGCTAGGACTGCATATAATAAAAGTTTAATTCAGAAAATCTTTCTCTACAACAGTATCAGTGTCCCTGTAGGTAAGATTGTTTTTCTAATTCATTACATATCAGCATTCAAAACACAGTTTATTTCAAAAACTGAAAAAGCAAAACAATGGAATGTTAAAACCCTATTATTTATTTAAAAACAGTAAAAAATGTGTCTTAAGTTATACAAAATTACCATATTTTTATTGGTTCTAAGCTCTGGGAGGAAATGTGTATGCAATTATAGTATGTCTTCTGCATCCGTCTGCTGAGTTTATAGTAAGAATAAATCGTGGTTAATCATGTACGGTCTTGTATTTGCTCGTAACCACAACAGTGATATGTATGCACGGAGCATCCTGCTGTTTGTTATTGGATTTTTCCTAATTTATATAGTATTTCATGTTTTGCTACTGACGACATAAAGCTTTCAGTCTTGCATATATTAAATACAACAATCATATTATTAAAGTGACCAAAGTTCCCAAACCTTGCTGATTATCATAATGTACAGATAGACCAATGTATTTGCACAGCTTTGGGGGGGAGTGGGTTTACGTAAATGGTAATGAATATTAGAGTTGTCTCCTGATAAAATACCAACATGTGTCCAAACCAGAAAAAAATATTCTTATTTACAGTTTGACATTTCTGGGTTTTTCTCTCAATTTTCAAGTGTAGATTTTTGAATTAACCTTGCATTCAATGAGGAAAATTCCCTTAGGCACTATCTGCTCTGAAGCTGACTCACCTTTGTGGTTAATTTTTTTTCTCTATGTCCTTGCCTTTCCAATATCTTTGATAGTTGCAGTCTGAACAGTTGAGAAGTCTGTCTTTTTAAAAATCAAAACTACAATGCAGAATTAAAATTCTCTGCTCATGAAATTATTAGATGAAATTTCCCTTTCCAGTAGTAAAACAAAGCAGATGCTGGTATTCTTTGAACCCAGACTACAGGAAGAGCCAGGCCATCCACCAGGTGAGAGCTCCTCTAGCTCATGGGTAGGCAGTGGAAAGGACATGCCAATCTTCCCATGGTCTGTGAGATGAGGAATCCTAGTTTTAATTATTCATTACTCGGATATACCCTGGGAGATTAGTACTCCTGACTATAACCTGTCACAGAGCTGTCTAGATAAGACACTAAGACTGTTCTACTAAATCAAAAAACCCCTTGTGATATGCCATATGGTTATGGTCAATAACAATAGAATCTAAGATCTGACTTAATGCACATTTTGGTTTTCTTGCTTGGAGTGTATACACAGAATGACACTACCTGGGGCTCTGGGCCTAAACCCATGAGACTAGGGGGAGGCATCAGATCTCTCGCACTCAGTTTCAGATGCAGTTTCCTGTGTCTATGCATACACTCAAAATACAAGCCACCTCATTGCACAGAAATACCAGATGCAGAGAAACCAGTTTTCTACTGACTGAATTTGCACTTCTACAATTTTTTAGGATATATTTAGATTAAGAATTAATATTCCAATTGGCTGATTTGCAGGGAGTTCTGCATGGTATTTAGATGCTAATTACTGCACAATTAGAGGGCTAAGGTCAGAAACATCTTCCAGTAATGGAGCACAGAAATATACACTGTTAAAATATCAGAATTATCCACAAATACAGATATGAGATTTTTAAAAAGACTACCACACATGGGTTTCTGCAGTTCAGAGGCCAAACTTTGCTCTTGTTAATTATACTTAAGTCAAAGGGAACAAGATTTGACCATAATGACTACAGAGCAGAGCAATGCAGGTTACATGCTTCCTCACACTGCGAGCCAGCATGCACACATTTGGGTTTTTGGCACCTACGCTCTCTCTCTCTCTCTCTCTTCTCTGGCCAAACACCCCATATGCCCATTCAAAAATTTTCACTAACTACCGCACAATAGACCTGCATGTTTCATAGTCAAACATTCAAAGAGAGATTACTGTGTAAATACAGTTAATAGTGTATCCACCATGTTTTACACCCTGCTCTGAAATCTGGATGGAGGAGAAAGATTTCTAGGTTAAGGAATGCTGTCATGAGAAGGCAAAACAATCATAAAGCATTTGAGAACTGGGTGCACAGGCAGAGCACGCTCTGTTTTATTACCACCGCATCTTATGAACAGAATGTTTGCAAATGCAGCCTACTGGAAATGCCTTTTCTAGTTTGAAACATCTAAAATCTGTCCTGCGCTGGGAACAGGGGTTTTGTTTCCTTCCCAGTAACAGGCTACCCCAAAGGTGCTACTTTTTTGCGTTCAATGCTGCTGAAATTATATCTAAATTGGAAAACTGATTACATAGGAAGAAATACCGGCTTTTGTCTTTAGCCCTGAAAACAGTGCCTGAATGGAAAATAACTAATAAGACCTGAAAAAGGAAGGTGGTCCCGTGCCCACTGCTTCTCACTGAATCGCTTATGAGCCCAGGCATCAGCACCTGGCTTGGGTCTGGTGCCAGCCCTTGCCAGGGTGTGCTGTGCTGCCACTGCCCCAGCTTTGTGAGTATGTGTGGGAGAGGAATCAAGGTCTGGGGAACCTTCCTTCAGCCCGAGTGATGAAGGGCCCTTGTCCTGAATAACAGGATTAGCTTCACTGCTCAAATGAATGGTGTCCTGCTTTATTCAGCTGTGACCAGAGCAACATTCATCAGCAACTGCAAAACACCTTCTTTGTCCTTCTAGGGCAGGAAACAATCCGACTAAGTGGAACTTTTCCCTAGTAACTATGGCCATGTATAACTTGGGAAATTGTGGGAAAATGACACTAAATTTTGTTTCCCAATATCCTCTTTCACAGGGGAGTGAGGGAATTTCCATGTCTATAACTCTTATCTGAAAAAACACCAGCTGGAGAGTAATTTTTCATTTTTCCTTTAAAAAAATAAGATTGTAAAGCTTTTGTTCTGACCAGGTAGAATTGCTGTTTATTGAAAAGGCAGGAAAAGGAGTAGCATCAGTAACAGAAAGAGACACACTAAAGTTTTCCAAAATTCATGGTTCCCTGAAAGTTTTGAAAATCTACGATCAGCTCATACCTGTGAGCAACAATACTTCTTTTGATTCACACCAACTCATCATTAAGCAGCCTGCTTTCATAAGTAATCTTCTCTTCTGAACAGGTAGTATGCAAAATTAATTCAGGAGCATCTTAAAATACTCATGGAGGCAACTGAAAGAAAGTCAACAACTGCTGACATACTGATCTAGATCTGATGGCAGAAAGGAACGCTAGCCACTCGCTCAGCTCTGGCAGTACTGATCCCTCGGTGCGGCTATCACACACTGTGATACGTTTCCCATTGCCTTTCTCAGATATAATGACATCTCACTAAGTCAAGAAGCCTCAACCTACTGCTTTTTAGTTTCATCTCAGTGTCAAGACAATGATGGGCCAAAGCAAGGGACCAAGAAGAAGTGTTACCTGCACCTCCTGAATGGCACACTAAGGGCAGGCAACACAAATGGAATACCAGCAAACACACATCCTCACACAGCACCTGCCCATTTGCTGTCTTCCCTGCCAGACTCCTCTCTCGCAGGTCTCCCTTGTCAGAGATTGTCGGGTCCCATCTCCCAGCACATAGCCAACGTGCTCACCCACCAGCTGCTGTGGCTGGGCACACTGTGTGTGCCAAGGCTTAAAGGCAGCTTGTAAAATCTGAGCTAACCTGTGCTCTCTGGCACCTCCCCTGCTTTTGGTATCTAGTTCTCTTCTCCCTGGCCTTGCTCCTGCAAGTGGAGGGTGAATTTTCAACTTCTGCCTATGAGCTCTGCTGCAGGAGGTCCCTGTGTTGTGTGGCTCCTGTACTGCCTTTTTTGACCCTCCTCTGCCCCATGTTCATGTGAAATTACCAAGGGTGTTTTTTTCCCTCTGCTGTTGAATGTCCCTCTGTTCACACCAGCATTCTCTACGCTGCAGGCTGGCTGCACTCAGGCCAGCTCTGGTCTCGAGGCTTTGTACCCATGTCAGGGCAATGCTGAGGTACTGTTGCCAGCCCTAGAATAAAGCTAACTCCTCTGGGCTTAGTGCTCTGCTTAGACCTTTCCGAATGGAGCTGGGTTGCAACTGGTCAGCATGGGGGGTGCTTGTGGCATGTCCCCAGCCTCACAGTTCTTGTGGAGGAGCTCAAGGAGTTTCATGAAATAGCACAGAACTGCCTGGGCTTGTCTCACCACTCCCACTTGTTTCAGCTTTAAAAAAGAAGACTGATGACTTGGTTCTGGGGAATGGTAGAACTAAAAATCTAGCTAAGTTTCAATGCCTGCCAAGAATAAGTGTTTCACTAACAGAAATATTTTTCCCTCTTGATCTTCCATAGCATGGCTGCTCTGTGGCATTCAGGAGTATGATGAGCTCAGGGCATAAGAGTCCTCTTAAAATCAACACTTATCCACCAAAATTGGGGCTGCTAGGAGTTATATTGGACACAAGAGCCATTTTCAACGTATAGCCCATGACAAACCTGATTTACAGATTAAAATAACAATATTATGGCATTTATAGAATGTATAAATTTAAAGCTGAACTGTACTAGCCATAAAATCTTGGATGCTTTTGTTACAGCTGTGACTAGCAGCAAAACAATACAGCAGCTAAGCATCGCAATTAATAATCTCCAAGTATAACACATTCAAAAAACCAGGGTCCCTTTCAGAGTGCGCCACGAGGTGACATGAACATTGCATTGTGTCATGTCACATCAGACTTCCTTCAGGCAATAGCTCAGAGCTGACATAAACAGATGCAAAAGACAAAGCTCAGAACATTTAGTAATATGCATCCAAAGAAAGACCACGTGGTCTTATTATTCAGGTTTAACTATTGTTCTGTATTGTATATTTATCACAAGGCTTTCACTTTCCTTCAGCTTGATGCACAGAAAAGATGGTCACTAAGAAATGTAGTCCTTAAGTGTGTGTATACCGTAATATTGCTATACTATTTTGAATCATAACTCATCCTGTGCTCATACACTTTGGTAGTTAGCCATCAAGAAGCCAGTTACAAATCCTTAATTTCTAGGACAACCTGCTCTGCTCTTGGCCTACAAGCAGATAGGCTAGACAGCTTCCCTGTGCTATGGCAGCTAGTGCTGGTACCGAGGAACCCTGCCCCAGGGAGGGCTGCACCGCTCTCTGCCTCCCTGCACAAGGGGCCAGGGAACGCTCTTTACCTCCTGATGGAGAAAACATGGGTGCCACATCCTGTTGTGCTACAAAAAAATGTGACAGTCAACACTACAAATACATAGTTTACGAGAGACATTTTAAAATACATGGGTTTTTTTTATAAAAGGCTTTCTCCAGGCAGGCAAACCACGACATTTTGCAGTACCAGTTCTCTCTAGCATGACTGAAGCTTCTCTATATTAATTTCCAATAATGGGTATTACTGGGTCAGCAATTCCCATTCTGGTTTGAACAAATTCACACTGGAAAACCCAACACTTGAAGAATGCAAGCGGTCAGCTGAGGGAGCAGACCCATGGTGTGGGATCTCAGCCAGGGATAGGCTTTAGTTCCCATTGCCTGCTCCCCTGTTAGAGACCAGTAATAATTCTGGATGCACTCCAATCCCTGCCAGGTTTGTGGAATTAACGATAAAGTTAGGTGCTGCTGAAAATAAAAACCCCCAGAAGAAAGTCTCAGAAAAAAACATGCAAATTAAATTCAGTTAATTGTGGCTGCTACGATCATTGTATTTAATTTGCAGCATCTTTTGATTGTGTATGGCAAGGGAAAGCATTGGCACCGCACTACTAAGAAATAGCTAGTCAGAGAATACAACAGTCTGCCATTTCACATTGACTAATTAAGTATCCTGCTCACCTTGTTCACCCGATTAGTAACCACTGGCACGGATGCAAAAATCACCCATCATTCCTAACCCCTCCTCAGCAGGATGCATAGATCACTGTCCCCATTTTGCAATTAGGGAACCTGAAGCCCGGGTTTAAACATTGCTGAAGTAGCAGAGATGAGAATAATTGCTGTCATGGTCTTACACAATTTCCACCCAAGTCAGAAAGTGAGAGCTGTGTAGTGAAGTTCCTGCCCCACAAAAATCAATAGCTAAACTCCCTCCTTACCCCTGTTCCTATTCACTGAACCATAGTAATGACAAGGGAGCTATTTGCATGTTTAAAGAAGCAGAACTGAATGCACATAGACTCCTTATAATTAGTTTCACAGCAGCTGACTGTAAAAACACGTAATTTAGGTTTGAATAATATATACTTTTTAAAAATCCTGGAATGCACCTCTGTCTGTTTTCTGGCTCTGAAACCATAAAAACCAGCACGGTATGGCTGAAAAGTGTTCAACGCAAAAAGGTAGAATGCTGGGCTTTGGATGAACATATTGTGAGTCTGAAAGCTGTATAATCAATTAGCATCCTACTGGAAAGCTGACAGCCTGTCGCGACCCATTAGGAGGTATTCGGGGCTCTCAATAGCTGTGGCTATAGGGACCATTTACACTGATACCAGGTAAGACCCTACAAAGCAGAATATGATAAGGTCAGCTCTTTGTTTTATTTCTAAGTGCTCTTCCAAGATGTTTTTCTCTTCGGTGGAATGAACATGGCAGTGCAGTTAAAATGGCAACACTGTATTTCAGGTAAGTGGGTTGAAAAGTCATTCTCACTGGGAAATGAACTCATGACCTTTTCAAGGAAAGGTAAAGCTCAAGTCGTAAAAGTTTGCATGTAAGATGCACTAAATATATCGTTGAGTAATAGCTCAAGAGGGCAATAACAACATAGCCTGCCTAACAGCTCATGCTAATGCAAACATAATGTGCCTTGTAAAAAGAGATTAATCAGGTTTTCCTACTGGAAAACTGACAGTCTGTTGTGACCCATTAGGAGATATTCTGTACTCTCAATATCTGTGGTACAGGGACCATTTATGAACTGACAAATTTGGGTGGCTGGTAAAACTACATCAGGACAAAAATAAAGTCTGAGATGGTGTCATATTTTTGATCCTTTTCCAGCACCCTGCTTATAGACATTTCCCTTTCATTCATACTCTATAATGTATGTACATAGTGTGCAAACATACATGTTCCGCGTGTTAACTGCAACATAGTGCATTAACTGTGCAGTTAAAGCAGAAACCTTTCTTAGTTCTTAGAGCCACTGCTTTTTGTTTTATGATCGGAGGTTCATAAACTCAGTTTTCAGCAAGAAAGCACAATTAAAAGTGGTAAGTACCTTTGCACCATATCTGATTACCTTCACAAAACCAGAGAAAACACAGTTCAGATTATAATTTAATGTCAGAGATGAGTAAGTAAGATTTAATGACAATATCAGCACTCTTTGATGAGGGCAACCTCAAGTCGCTGGCTCATCTCTTCTATAAATTGGAATCCACTCTGATTAGACTCCATTTGGCATTCTGCTGTGCATTAGTCGGTTAATGCAGTGCTTATACTAGCTATACTTAATGAGGCAGCAGGCATGCCTTCGTTTTGAAGCAAAAGCTTATCTGCATGACTATAGCTGATTTTGTAAGTGAGACAACAGATCCTCAGACCCCATTTGCTTTCATCTGAATGTTTGACAATATTGTATCCTGCAGTGGAAGGTACAATAGTGCTTCCTAAAAGCCAGGCTGACACATGGAATGTGCTGTGGTTTAAAAAAAAAAAAAAAAAAATCCACGCAAGCCTTCCACAGAGTAATAGTTTCAGATATCTTGGTTCTTTCTCTGCTGTGTTTATGAAGGCGGTGTCTCCTTCTCGTGCATATCACATTGTGATGACTTTATTAGGGATTTACTGGATGAAGTACTAAGTGAACACTAAAAATTTTAAGCAATAGTTTCACCTAGCTATTTTCTAAAGTAAAGGACATTTCAGTGAATTAGAGGCTCTTGAGCTAACTGATTTAGTGGCCCTATATAACTCCAGTCCATCAAAAAATACTGGAAGACTAACTCATCACTGCCCTGCCACTGCAGCTATTGTGCAAGGCCAGCGTCAAAGGCTACCAGATCAGAATGAGAGCCCTGAGCATTTATTTCAGTAAGATTACAAGGTGTAATGTTACGATGAGTTGGGATCTGTAAGCTGATGGAGGCTGGCCCGTCCAGACTTAATTACATATAGCATTTTTTGTCCCAAAGACTCCACAATCACGAACATTTTGATTAAAACCAGCATCACCCCCTCAATTAAAAATGTTGGCAATGTAGATGCATTATCATAGAATATTTCTTTTTCCTGAGAAAAACTGCTCTTAATGTAACAAACCACGTTATGAGATCACTTGAGGTACAGGCACTTCCAACAGTAGTGTTGTGGCAGCTTAGGGAGAATATTTAGGAGTGGAACAAATCCCTGGCTGGTTCTGGAGACCCTTTTGCGTTTATGTCATATCTGGTTGGCTTGATACTATCTAGGGCATATGCATTATGAATTACAGGCACATCTTTCACTTCTGATCAGAAATACTATATTTTAGCAATGACAATTTCAAAATATTTTGAAGTTATACTTCATTGTTGGACATGACGTTTGAAAGCAGGCAACATCCCCTACTGTCAGTTAAAACTGACTGCTAGAAAATCACTTATTATATGCATTCTTTACTTCTCAGTCTTAAGTATGATAGTTGGCATAGTTTATTCCAGTGATAAGATGTTAAGCTTGCTCTGTGATTATGTTACTAACATGAGTATAGCAGAAAAATAGTAATTAAAAGTCAGTAAATGTTGTTATGAACTAAAAAACTTTGATGGGTTGCACTATTCCAGCAAGATATTCTTGCCATAAAATATTTTTAGAAGTCAAGATTCAAAGAAATTAGCTGGTAGGTAGTTAACAGCAGCAAAATCTCAGAGAAGACCAAATGTTTATATCCTTACATGCATAAAAGAAAGCTGCACAAGTGCAATCTGAAGCATGATAAAACTATAAAGAATTTCCTTTACAGCAGCAGAAAAGATATTAGTACGAATCAAGTCAGTCATGACTGATGGGTTTGAAGTACACCCCTACATTTTTCTTTTGTAATTGCTACCCCAAATCATTATTACAACAGAGGTAAGTTTCACTAGTGTGCCAGAAGTTCTCAGAGTATCATGTAATTTTAATTTAAATCTTGGACATCCAGCAATAAAGAATCAGAGTTCATAATTCTTAAGATTTTTTGACTGTTCCCTGTTGCTTAAATCTGCATTGCAACATTTAGCATAAGACCACGGAATTAGCACAAGTACTATGGAATAAAGTCTAACACCTCTTTACTAAATCTCAGCTGTAAGTAGTGAGAACTACATATGCTCAAATGCTGAGCCTGCTCCCTTCACATCACCCTGGACTTGCAGGCTGTTATCCTCTCATCAGTCTCACCCTGTCTTCCACCTTTCCCTTTGCTAAGCCCAAGAGAAACCATTCTCCGACACAGCCTCACTCTGTTGCCAGTCTCCTGGTGAAAAAAAATCCTGTGCACTTCTACTGACACCGTGGACTCAACCTTAAAGTGTACTCCTTCAAGACAGGAATACCTCAGTCTTCATATTCTGGTCACACACCTCCCAGCTAGCTACACAAAACTGTGCACAGATAATGCAGGCATTCAAGACAATGTATGCAATGGTGGTTGTTAATGCTGTTTCCTTCTCTGTAGTTTTTTGACACTTCCTTTATTGACCAATTTGTGGGGAGTCTTGCCGTTTTAGGGAATGTTAGAGAGTGTAAAGCTAAGGGGGTCAGATTGAACCTTAACTGAATTGAACCAGAGAAAAGAAAAATTGAGGTTAGAAGGAACCACTGAAAATCATCATCTAGTCCAAATTCTTGCTCAAAGCAAGCCTAACTTCAAAGTTGGATCATGTTTCTGGAGGATTTGTCCATCTGTGTGTTAAAAACCTCCAAGCACTGAGATCCAACAGCTTCTCTGGGCAGCCTGCTCTCACAGGGAAAAATGATCTCCTGATGTCCAACTACAATTTCTCTTGTTGCAACTTGTATTTATAGCTTCTTGTCTTTTCACTGTGCACATCTCAGAAGGATCTGGCTCCATCTTTTCTGTAACCCCTCTTTAGGTAGTGACAGACTGATTACATCCCCCTGAGCCTTCTCTTCTCCAGGTTGAACAAACCTAGCTCCCTCATCCGTTGTATGTTCCAGCCCCTATCTTCGCAGCTCTCCATTGGACTCTCTGCTGTCCTCAGGCACCCCACAACCAGCTGCAATATTCCAGCTGCAGTCTCAGAAATGCCAAGTAGAAGGGAAAGATCAGTTCCCTTGTCCTGCTTACTCCCCAGCCAGCTGTCCCGCTCTCAGCAAGGCAAGAGCATTACATTGCAACCTTAAGCCTACATTAGCAATATTTTTGGGCAGTTTACATTGATAAAGTGCTGTTTATATGGAAACCAAGAATTTTCTGTAATCATATATATTTCATCCATTATTCCCTTACCTTACCATTCTTCCTGTAAACTCTGATTATTGTGACATTTTGGCAGGAGTATTTTGTGGGCAGTTCTTTCCCAGTTCAGCTAAAGCAATGTGATGAGAAGCAGAAGAGATTGCAATATGCTAACATTTTAAATGTGCTTTTGAAGAGGCCTTTGGGCACAGATGTTCCATAAAAAACTGTATTTATTATTATAATAATCTGCTGAAGAGTGCAGCTGTTTATTCAGGGGTCTGAATATTGAAGACTCCCTAAATCTAATGATTTCAAGTCTGCCCCACTCACTGCACTTCTAACACTAATAAGAAATACAAATTTGAAAAATCTGTATATACCAGTGCATTTTAGAGCACCACAGAATAAACACTGACTTACAGTATAAATGCTGCTAGAAGAAATCTTTCAGACGGAATCCCTTCAAAATACAAGTGATGTCAAAAAAGCTTCTAAGGAAAACAGTCAAACCCACAATGCAGAGGTACTACTTAATGCCTAACCCAAAGAAGTGCATTAATAGTAGATGCCTGCAAGTACTGTGGCTTGTAACAGAAGTGATATACATGGCCAACAGACTCTGGTTCATCAGCTTCCCTTGAGACATGGTGGAGATGCAATTTTAACTCCACATGACTTTTTAGACGGTTATTGGTCATAATTTCTTGATACTAATTTGGAGAGGGGAGCAATAATTTGAACATCAGAAATGTGTAAAAATCCATAATAAAAGTCCCAATTTCTTTTTTTTTAGATGATGTTGCTCAAACAACTTCAGAACTGGATTACTAAGCTGGTCTAGAATGCCACGATTGAACAATTCTCTGTCAGTCAATGCAGATACAAGAGATTGCAGAATAGTTAGAAAAAATGAGTTTAAAGCTGTAAACTATTCTCATCTGGACCCACAACTATTTTGCCTGACTATAATTATTTCTTTTGATTTTGTCCCCTAGAAAGCTGCGTGGAATCCGGAACCTTCTTGTCTTTGCTCTATGGGCGCCACAGAGACAACTTCCTTGGAAAGGTTTTCCTTACGTGCTCGGCTCATCCCCAGCAATGAGCACTGGGAGCCTTCGGAGCACCTGGCTCTTTAAACAGATGTTTGGCACATGAGGCTGGGGGTTGCCTGCTGCAGATAAGACTGTGAACAACCCAAATCACAATAATTATTTACCTTTATCAGCCTCAACAGGGTTCAAACTGGCATCTATTTAATCATATTTACCACTATTGTCAGGAGCAAGCTCTGAGGATTCTCCAGAGGAAACTGCCTGTTGCTCTACAAACCTCCTTCCGAGCCTGTTCTTTTATACTCTGTCATGTTCTCAGCCCTTCCTGAAAAACCCAGATTTTCTATATCCACCCAGTAATGAAAATGTGTTATTCTTAGAGATATTAAATTCATATGCTATTGTAATTCCAAAAACATTGTATTCCACTGTGGAAAAGCACTATTTGTTCATCTGTTCATGAACTCTGCAGTCGGTAAGTTCACTGGGGGACTAAAATACTGCTGAAACGCTTTGCCTATTCCTCCTCAGTTTTGCAGAGAAATCTAACTGAAAACTGTTAATTTTTCACTTTACTATTTTAATAGTGAATGCTCTAATCTCCTAAACAATACACGAAGACATATTTCAGTTATTTGTTTGCTGGTGATCATTACAGAGGAAGCAAATGGGAAAGGGTTCATGTCATCTTGGACCATGACCCAACAATTCCCACGCCTTGTGCTGTCAGGGTTAGAGCCCTGAATCTGCTGTAATAAGATTCTCTGTAGAAACACTTGTGCTTCTTCCTTCATGTTTGGTCTTTGCAACCTGGCCCATGAGAGGTTATAGCTGCAAAACAGCTGGCAGCAGGTTTCACACCGGCTGTGCTCTCTCCGTGTCCTCAGAGCCACTGAGGCTGTGGGGCTGTCCCAGAGAGGCTGTGAGCCTTGTGCTGCCTCAGGACGCTGATCCGTGTCATGCAGACAGAGGAAAACCCTTTAGAGGATTGGTGAGACTGCTGGCCCGGCATGGCTCAGTCACTACCGTACTACCAGAAACAGACCGTATGACTAACAACCCAGTGTTCCTCATGTACAGCTGTCTTAGCCATGTGTGCACATTCCCCAGGATATTCATACAGTTCAGGCATGAAGAGGCCAGAAAAAGAAATGAAGTTAGTCCAGGCAGAGGTGTTTCTGGCTCCAGTATGTATTCTTATGAAATAAAAGATGCAGAAACCAGCAGTCCTCTCAGCAGAGCACCAGCTGGCTCCACATGCTGCAATAATAAGCTCTGCTCTAAAAACCTGGGCCTCCATATCTTGTGTATCAAGCACAAAATCATTAACTGGTCTACAAACTGCCTACAACCCTATCTGTGCTTCTGAGTTACCACACACTTTACTGATGCAGAATAAAAGAGTACATTTAAGTTCAGTCTGCTAGAGCAGTACAGTAGTAGCTTCAGTCTCAAGAAACTTCCACTCTACAATATTTTATACACTTTAAGTGGGAGCAACATGCCAGGCATGGTTATATAGTGTAAAATCTTACTTAGCATAAGGTCTGATGCCACAGTAGATTAAGAATGGAAGGGAGAGCTGAAGAAGTAGTAGAAGTGGGTGCAATGACTTTCATCTCTACTTCTTCCAGTACATATATTTATTGTATTTTCCCATAGTCACTAACTGACTCATTGTTCACTAATCATGGAGCCCATTTGCTTTTGGAACAGCAGCAGAGAAAGAAGGTTGCTGGTAAAGGACTACCAAGTGTGAGTGAGCAATGGTTTCCAAGCACTCAGCAAAGCAAAATAAATTTTTACCAGAACAGTTGAAGGCAACTCTTCCCCCAAACACCTGTCTTCCTGCCAAATTTAAGCTTCCTAGCCCAACCGCTGTGGCTTTCGGGTTGTTCAATAACAGTCACATGCAATTTTTATAATGGGAAAAGTGACCTTCTTGCTTCACCTCACTCTCAAAAACAATGAACAATTTTTTGCTCAAGCTTTATTAAAATTAATTTTTAAATGTAATAAAAAAAGAGTCACCAAGGACTGGAAATTTTTGCTTGAAAAGTGAAAGATTCAAAAGATATAAGCAGCTGCTCAAATAACCCTTGAGTGGAAATGGCCTTGGTCTCAGGAGGTTGGTATTTAAGCTGGCATGTGATTTTAAGCACTTGAGTAATCCCTAAGAAACAAAAAATCAAAAAACATGTGCTGCAAGTTACAAGTAAGTACAAAATCTTGCTAACCTGGGACTGTGGACTGTGGACTGTGGACAAGCCAAAACCAAATAACTTCTATACTAATGCTTAAAGTTACACACTCATTCAAGAGCTTGGAGTAGACACAACCTAATGCTATTCTCAAATTACTACAGTATTTCACAGAGTGCTATGGTAATATATTCTGCTGTATACAGTGTGATGTTAATTTTTATGCCTTACAGTAGAATGTGCAGTGAAGTCAAATTACAATTGCTGTGGGAATCATAACACTGGAAAACACGTCTAAATCTCGGCTTTAAGGTCGTGCTAACATATCTTTTACATTTAATTTCCTTTAGGAAAAAAAAAA